>NC_085031.1:16102988-16250418 GCF_963692335.1 Osmerus eperlanus | reverse complement strand
TGTAGCTCCACCCGTTTGCGTTGAATTAAACACATAGTGTCAAACTGTCTAAAATGAGAAGACGGAGACTGAAACCTATCAAAGCATATCCTTCCTCCTGTCATGCATCAAGCGACCGAGAAGCATATCCGTTTTTCATAACTGTATTATGATTCCTGGATTGCGGAGGGTAAAATTACGGAGTAGCTCAGGCCTGAGGAGCGAAACGGTGTTAGTTCATGATCGGCTTGTTATCAACGCCTGAAGCCCAATAATCCGCGCCCCGTTCCTACGGAAACTTTCCCTTCTCCATATTCAAACAGAGCCATAATTCGTTAGGTTATAGCCTATTCAATATGCAGGATGAGTAGTCTAGATCTATTTATTCTCCCAAGCAGGGGTTAACTCGATTTTTGACTGCAATCCTGTTTTAACTCGGGTTGCTTGTCGTTTCCCCAACACGATATAGGCAATCACCCCATATGAACCCTCCGCATGCACACCTAGGAGCACGGCTACATCACACTTCCGTCTCGAGCGGGGACGATTTCAGAACCATTTTGGGGTGGACAGCTCCCGACTCTCCGTCCCGTTTCACGTCAACAACATCTATTGTCTTTCATGGTCTTCCTCATAAGATTTTACCTTTTAGAGTGACTTCAGTTATCTCAAAAGACCGTCGTTTATCCTCGTAGATGTCGAATAGTAAAGGGTGGTGGTTATTTTTTTTAAAGGTTCACTTCGAGCGTCCTCAGTTCTTAATTTCCTTTCCCAGAGCGCGAGGAGTGGAGAGAGGAGCGTAGCGAACGCGTCTTCCTGCTGCACGACGACCGTGCACGCGTCACAGGCGGGAACTGCAGTTGCTTGGTTGTGCTGATGATGAGGGCAATCACATCACACGGAGTTCCACCTTCTCCTCAAACGTCCCGCGTCCTGTTAGGTCTCTCTCTGTCCTCCTCACTTTCTCATCACACTGATGACAGAAATTGACAGCGAACTAACGACCGATGCTCGATCGCCCGCCCTTAATATTGTGGCCTAGAACCCCCTCTGCCTCATTCTCGAAAAGGGAAATCTAAGCTTTCTCCCTGGGGTCGGCTATTTCTTAGACGAAATCAAGTCTATTTAAGCATTATTTGATATAGGCTAGGCAAACCCTCCCTTGACAGCCCGATCTAGATGTTTTTGCAAAACGGGGTGTTTTGCGAACTCCAAGCTTTATAGGTCGCAGTCCTGCACCGCCTATACTTAGGTATCTGTGTGTAGACTGTAACTCAGCGGGATGTCTATGAAGCCTGGTAAAGGTTGCCTCCAATTAACCAGAGAAAGGGTTATAATCCTGCCCTATTCCGAGATATGGTTTACCGTTGACAATAGTTGCTATTTTTTGGTGTGTGTGTGGGTGGGTGGGTGGTGGGGTGGGGGGGTAGGATTGCAGATATCAAGCTAGCTACTGATTGAGCTCGGAAGGATTAAAGAAAAAGAGGAAAAAAACGTCACGAATCTGCTGCTGTGGCTCATTGCAGTCAGTCGCTGCTGTGAAGTGATTTTTTTGGCACTTCAGCCCAGCAGACCTCACAGAAACTGTTTAAAATTTCATAGGATTTTTTTTATACCTCGAACCTATTCTTAACTCCAACTGACGTTTTTCTCAGAGTAGTTTTCTTTCTCCTGAGGTTTGGCTTGTTTTGGTCACTAGGTTTGATGTTGACTAGGCTACGGAATTCAATTGGGTCACTTGAATTAGTAAATGAAGAACTTTCGAAATCGGGTCGGACTAAGTCAAAGTAGATCAACAACCTCCCAGTTAGGCACAAACTGCAGTTTTGGTGAGTCCATTTCATTGGAGCTTTGATGTACAGGAAGGGCCGCCAAGGAAAGTAACCAGGGTAACTATAGGAGAGTGATTTAAGATGGGAGAGGGAGGGGTAACCAAGGCAACAGGGAGGGTAATCCCCAAGATGAGGTGTAAATGCAGGTTCTCCTAAAACATTCCATGTCTGCACATGCTCAGTAGCCACCTATGGATTAACTATTAACCTGCAGTCCTCTATGCTGCACCCCCTCCTGTCTCTCTCTCTTTCTCTCTCGCTCTCTCTCTTTCTCTCTCCCCCTCTCTCTCTCTTTCTCTCTCTTCTCATCCCTTCAAGCCCTCTCTCCCTCTTTTTTCTCCATCTCACTTTCCACCCCATAAATTTAACTCTCACTTTCCCTCCAGTCTAGCTTCTCTTCCCCTTTTCTTTCTACTGAACACACACACTCTCACTCTCTCTCTTTGTCTATCACACACACACCCTCTCTTTTTGTCATGCACACGTACACACACTGCATATTCCTTGTTAAACCAACTGTGCAAGGTTGACTGCATCTCGGCTCTGCATGCTGCATGCTCTCCTTCAGCCTCTGTGAACACATACTGTAGACTTCCATACACAGCCATGGGCTGGAGAGAGAGGGGGAGAGAGGGGAGACAGGGAGGGAGAGAAGGGGGAGAGAGGGGGAGAGAGGGGAGACAGGGAGGGAGAGAAGGGGGAGAGAGGGGGAGAGAGGGGAGACAGGGAGGGAGAGAGGGGAGACAGGGAGGGAGAGAGAGGGGAGAGAGAGAGAGAAAGAGAGAGAGAGGGGGAGAGAGAGAGAGAGAGAGAGAGAGAGAGAGGGGGGGGGGAACACACAGAGGGGCAGAGAGTGCCAGCGTACATATTGCATGAATGCATATTAAGTGCAAGTACATGTTTGCGTGTGTGGGGAACAGACAGAAAGAGTGGCTAAATGATGTGGTGGCGTGTGAAAACTTGTGTGTGTATATGTGCGTATGTGTGTGTATGTGTGCGTATGTGTGTGTATGTGTGCGTATGTGTGTGTATGTGTGTGTATGTGTGCGTATGTGTGCGTATGTGTGCGTATGTGTGTGTGTGCCTGTGTGTGTGCGTGTGTATGTGTGTATGTGTATGTGTGTGTACGTGTGCATGTGTGCGTGTGTGTGTGTATGTGTGTATATGTGTGTGCGTATGTGTGTGCGCGTGTGTATGTGTGTATGTGTGTGTGTACGTGTGCATGTGTGTGTGTGTGTGTTTTGAGGGGAGAGCTGCTCCAGCCCAGTACCCATCAATTAAACAAGGCATAGAGCTAAGTCTGGTAGACACAGTGACACACACATCCATCACACACACACACACACATCCATCATACTCTTTATAGAGCCCCCCAGCAGACTGCTGGGAAGACACACACACACACCCCCACACACACAGACAGACACACACACAGACTTGCACATGCAAGAGTGCAAATGTACAAACTGACATGCAAGTGTGCATATTCACAGACACACACATCACATAACTCCTGGGAAGCAGTCTGTGATGTGAACTGTTTGGAGTGTGTGAGCTCAGATCAAGACCAAAGCAAGGGAGAACCAGCTGCTCCACACCTGGATATACACACACATACACAAATTGGCCTGAACCTGTGTTGAGTGGCCCTACTGGGTGAGGGACCCACTTATAAAGAGGAGTCCCTTCTCTCCCATACAGCCCAACACGCTGCATTGCCAAGGGGATTCTGAGATGTGGAGTAGAAACCTTATCAGTGTGCATCAGATGTGGAACAGGCCTGTTCCATGATACGATCTAAAGCCTCTGAATATTCTTGGAAAACGATTTTGTTCTAAAGTCATTTAGAACCATTTTCATGCCATTTGAGTTCTTATTCCAAACTACATTAATTCAAATTAATGAGTTTTGTCTAGTTGTTATTTAGTACAAGTTTAGACTAGTTCTAATTTCCCAAAATACATTTTTGCCATATACAATTCAGGAAAGATGTGTAATTTAGAACCGCTTGATCTAAAACTGTTCTTCCTCTTTCCGAAGCGCATAAAGAGTAAATGATTATGTAAGGGAGAGAGAGAAAACGTGTCTATGTGTGTGTGTGTGTGTGCATTACTACCGAAATAAACTGTGACGCCGTTGTGTGGGTGGGATAAGGCCCAAGGCTTGCTCTGAGTTAAATCTTTTGAAAATTCAATGTTTAATCTCGTTAGAGCTACTGATTATCGGGGAGATTCAGTGGTTTGTGTGAAATGTCAGTTAACCTAAAATGCCTTAATGAATTTATGAATAATGCCCCTGTATATAACCTACCTGCAGTGCTTCGATGATGTGTGACTTGTGTATCCAGCATTATGTCTCTCTCTCTCTTTCTCTCTCTCTCTCTCTCTCTCTCTCTCTCTCTCTCTCTCTCTCTCTCTCTCTCTCTCTCTCTCCCTCTCCCTCTCCCTCTCCCTCTCTCTGTATCTCTCTCTCTTTATCTTTCTCTCTCCCTTGTCTTTCACTCCTCTCTCGTTCCCTTGTTCTCCCTCTCTCTCCCCTCGGGTGTGGAGGTCAGTTTGTCTCTCAGATTAGCCCCTTGTCCATCAGCAGCACTCAGAGGTCTCCAGGGTAGAGGAAGGGGATGGGTAGGTGTGTCCGACCATCCTCCCTCAGCCCAGGCCCCACACCGCCTCTCCCCGGTCCTCAGATGCTGCAATGCGTAAAGCCTTCACGTCTCTCCACAGACTGAAGGCAGACAGGAAGCTAAGCGGACAGGCTGCAAGCACAAGGCTGCAAGCACAAGGCTGCAAGCACAAGGCTGCAAGCACAAAACTGCAAGCACAAGGCTGCAAGCACATGGCTGCAAGCACAAGGCTGCAAGCACAAGGCTGCAAGCACAAGGCACAAGGCTGCAAGCACAAGGCTGCAAAATGGAAAAATGCCGGGTCATCCAGGTGAACTACAGACAGGCGAGGCAGTAAGGCGTCCGGGAGCTTTTGTGATGTTGAGAGCTTGACTGAATCACAGTCCCCCTTTCCTCCACCCTCAACACCTGCCCTCCTCCCCCCTACTCTCTACTGTGCGGGACAATGGACGACTCCCAGAACCAGATTTGGAGCTTGTCCAAAGTGCAGTGCAGTAGTGTCAGCTAGCAGAGAGATGCTGCGTAGCTAGCGTTGTGACGTCATGAAATAAAACTTCTGTCCCCTTTCCTCAGGAAGAGGACTCCTCCCAGAGAGAGGAAGAGTACGAGGCCAGAGTACTGCCCACAGTGCAGGGAGAGCTGCTGGAGTCCATCCCAGACTCGTGTTGTGATACCAACAGATAACCACCCTGCCCCAGATCCCCAGTGGGACACAGGAAGCACCCAGAGGAAGGTTTGGAACGGGTCCAGGCTGTGGTTCAAGTTCACTGTGTCTAGCCCCAGTTGAGATGGAGAGAGAGAAACAGATAGTTTGGTGCTGTAACTCTTCTGCTGCAGAAGCATTCCTAGATGACTGTGTCCGACCTCGACTGACGGATGTCCTAATGACCCAGTTCTGGGCCCTGTTCCAACAACAACACTAGCATACTAGCACAGCAGCGTCAGAGCTGGGTCACATAGAGAGCGTTTGAAAACCTACAGCGATGTACCCGATGGTACTACGGAGACATAACTGTCTCACTGTAAATGCTGTACACTTAAACATATGTTTACAAATGCAAATACTATACACTTAATACTGTTTGTCCTATGTGACATAAGGTCCAACTTTATGGTGGAACTCTAGTTTTTAAATCGATGCCCTTTAGAGTTAGTTAAGGTCGGTTGGGTTGGGGTGTTTGGTATCAGGGTGGAGGCAAACCAATGGCACCCCGATCGTGGGTTTATCTCAAACTTGACAAGGCTTATAGGTTGGGCTGTACCTAATTAGAGGATATTAAGCTGAGGGCGATGTTCTCTCAATTAGCACACACACACATAACTGTTTCTTCGAAGTTATATAATTAATGTTCTCCTCTGAGCCAAAAAGTGAGCCGGTAATGAACAGCTGTGTCTGTGTAGCTGTAGCGAAGGGGACCAGAACCCAGATCACCCACGGAAAAGACCACGTACGAGCACAGCGAGCTAAAGGCACAATGCCACCGTTTCAGTGGTGTTTTTTAAAGTTTTTTCGTACTTCCCTCTTGTACTTCAAACCGCCTGCAACTCCTTGCTAGGCTACCGGACTATGCGACCGTTAAATATAATTTTGTTAATATAAAGTGTGTTTGTGTGTGTGTGTGTCTGTGTGTGGGGGGGGCGGGGTGACTGAGTCCAGCGAGAGGCAGGGCAGGTCGGCTCCAGGTCCCTCTTCCTCTCCACGCTCGGGTCGACTTCCCCTCGTTTCTCTTCAAGCGGGGGAAACACTGCATGGACATTGGCTGGACAGGTGAATTAAGCTGGCTGGCTGGTTCCGAACTTCCGTTCTGTGGGTCTCCTGTTTGGCTTCCGTTGCGTCTGACGGACAGCTGATGGGAGTGGGGTTCGCCACAATCCCATTGGGTTGGTCTGTGTCTGAATAATGACTGTTTCTTAGCTTGTGAAACCACTCTCGACGCGTCGCTCTCCCTCATATCTCTCTTCTCTCCTGCCCCCCCCCACTCCCCCCCATCTCTATCTCTTCTCTCCTGCCCCCCCCACTCCCCCACCCCATCTATATCTCTTCTCTCCTGCCCCCCCCCACTCCCCCACCCCATCTCTATCTCTTCTCTCCTGCCCCCCCCCACTCCCCCACCCCATCTCTATCTCTTCTCCCCTGCCCCCCCCGCCACTCCCCCACCCCATCTCTATCTCTTCTCCCCTGCCCCCTGCCCCCCCCACTCCCCCACCCCATCTATATCTCTTCTCTCCTCCACCCTCTCTTAGTTTTTCTAGTCTCCTCTCTGCCAATTTACACTTCCTGCTTTTCTCTTTGTCCTCCCTGTGCTCTCTCTCTCGCTCCCTCTTATCGCCTCTCCTTCTCCCTCCCTCCTCTCACAAGCCCCTGTCCCTGATCTCCTCACCCCTCCCCTGACTCTCTGCCCTAATCCCCCCCCCCCTCTTCCTCCTCTTCTAAAACCTGACAGAAGTGTTCAGAAAGTACAGCCTCCCGTTTCAGCCTTGCTCAGCTTCTTACAGCCCCCCTCCGTATAGATCCCTTTCTCTCTCTCAGCCCAACCCACAGCAGTCTACTGGACATACTCCTCCAGTTTCACAGCTACATCTTTCAACACACAGACAAACAACAACAACCCCCCCCCCCCCTGCCCCCCCCCCCCTCCCCTCCGAATCCTGGCTCCCAGCCTGTAATATTCATCACTGCTGATGGGAGACCGGTAAAGCAGTCCCTAGCCAAATGGTCCAACTCTAGGACTCTTACCTAGCATGGTGAACGGCAGGACGACCATCTTTGTTTGCAGTGAGCGTGGCGCAGGCTGACAGCCTGGCCTGACTCAGCAGATAGGAGGAAGAGAGGAGAGGAAGAGAGGAGAGGAAGAGAGGAGAGGAGAGGAAGAGAGGAGAGGAGAGGAAGAGAGGAGAGGAGAGGAAGAGAGGAGAGGAAGAGAGGAGAGGAAGAGAGGAGAGGAGAGGAAGAGAGGAGAAGAAGAGAGGAGAGGAGAGGAAGAGAGGAGAGGAAGAGAGGAGAGGAGAAGAAGAGGAGAGGAAGAGAGGAGAGGAGAAGAAGAGAGGAGAGGAGAGGAAGAGAGGAGAGGAAGAGAGGAGAGGAGAAGAATAGAGGAGAGGAAGAGAGGAGAGGAAGAGAGGAGAGGAGGAGGAAGAGAGGAGAGGAAAAGAGGAGATGAAGTGAGGAAGAGAGGAGAGGAAGAGAGGATGTGGGCTAGTGCTGGAGGGAGGGATTGTACAGTATTGATTAAGGGGGCTTGATCAATACTCTATGGTTGGTAGTTAGTAGTTTTATGAGAGGCAGTCACGGTGGCTTACTTTGTTTTATGAATCTACCATTCTACCCCACACACACACACACACACAAGCACACACACACAGAGCACACACACACAGAGCACACACACACACGCACACGACAGCACACACACACACGCGCACACACATCACAACGCACACAGAGCACACACACACACGCACACAGAGCACCACACACACAGAGCACACACACACACACACAGTCCAAATACCCCAGGCACACACAGGAAATACCACCCACAAATGCATACACACAATCTGACACACACACACACATCTGCTCCCCCCAACACACACACATAATACCACACCCTTTGCTGACATAGCAGTCTTTCCAATCCTTGGCGAGCACCAAGCTATCAGGGAGCAAGACGAACGGATGACTGTGAGTGTGTCTGTGTGTCTAGTATTGTAAGTGCAAGTATGTGTATGTGTGTCAATGTCAATGCAAGTGTTTATTTGTGTGTAGAATTGTAAATGTGTGTGTGTAATTATGTGTGTGTATATGTGCGTGTTTGAAAAGAGGGACTGGGTGGAAGGGATCAGCTCAGTCGTGATAGCAGAGAGAAAGCGCTCACTCAACGAAGGCTTTGTCCTCTGTTCGTACAGTAGACTGTTTACTGTCTCTGTGGCGGAGTACTGCACAGCTGTGTTTGTCAAGGGCACTCTCTCAGATCGTCACTCAGGTCACACAGACACAGAGTCTCCATGACGCAATCTTTCCATGTAAAAAAATAAATAAATAAAAATAATAATTGCCCGATGATGGGTTGGTTTGGTGAGGGTGCGGCGGAGCTGAAGCTGATATTGAGAAGCATTCAGGATGTGACGGTACTGCGGGCTCTTGTTTGGAACGCTATATTTGATACGACTAAAGGAACTCAATCTGACATGTTGATCTCTGTTCTGCTCTCTCATATCCGCCCCCTCCTTCTCAACCCCCCCACCCCCACCCCCTCACCCCTACCTCACCCCTACCTCACCCCCTCTAAAAGACCCACGTGTGGCCTGAGAGGGGGGGGGGGTGTATTGATTTATGTTTTCCATCTTGTCTTGCACACACACACACACACACACAAACACACAGAAACAGATACAGAGATACACACATAAACAGACACAGAGAAACACACACACACTCAAACTGCTGATGCTGTGTTTTCCATTGCTGCAAGGGACTATGAATACATTTAGAGAATTCATTCAGGGGGGTCATGCATATTTTATAGCTTATAAAAGGTATGCCTGGACAAAACAATTACCAGATATTCGGGTTAGTCCCTTCTGATATTTCAATATATTCTTCATTAAGACATAAAAAAGAGCCCTTCTATGACAATAATACAGACAAAACATTATTAATACTCTTACATTTAAATGTTTTGCTCAATCTTTCAAACGGTAGAGCTTGTACCCGTCGCCTGTGACTTTGCAGATATGATGCGTGCCCTTGAGAGACCTTCACTGGCGTTGCAGTGCTGATGAAATGAAACGGTTGCCCCGTTTTACTGTATGCGCTCTGCCACCCCCCGCTGGCCACATGCGGTAACTGCAGATGACGAAAAGCGCAATATCCGATTGGTCCAGTTTTGCGTGGTGCAGAATGGAATCGTGTCCTTTTCTGCACGAGTGGTTTATATTAGTTACAGTACACAGACATAACGATAACAAAAGTCACTAGTTCTCTTAATATAGAGGTAGATATTTTTTTCAGTTTGACAAATAACACATTACCAAGAAGAGATTCATTACTCAGTTTTAAACACATATTCTAAATTCAATGTTTTCGATGTATTGTATTGTAATGTTTCCTGTTTTCATATGAGGAGAATAATTTGGCCTTCTCAAAAGCACTGTGTTGCCTACCACACCCCCAAACCTGCACCGTCTTGGTGAGAATGAGTGTGTTCTCAACCAATGAAACAACACAGAATTTAAAATGAAGAGAGACAGCATTTAGAGAGAGAGAGAGAGAGAGAGAGAGAGAGAGAGAGAGAGAGAGAGAGAGAGAGAGAGAGAGAGAGAGTGTGTGTGTGTAAATAATAAAGTGAAAGAAATAAAGGAGTGTGTGTAAAGGGTAGGTAATCTAGAGGGGAAACACATTTTTACAGGGAGGAGGGGTTGGGACATGAGCAGTGAAGCTTGATATGGGATTTGGGAACCCCCTGTCTCCCCCTGTCTCACCCTGTCTCCCTCCTCCCCCTTCCACCCCACATATACACCCTCACACACACACCCCATATGGCCTGTGTATATTCCTGGATTGTTCAGAGGACTCCCTCCATATCAGAGATGTCTTTCTATCTCAAGGTTTGACTGTGTTTACAGTTATCTTAATCCACTACAGTGAATTGGAATACTTTTCCCCCTCCCAACACATTTGCATTTCTAAGTGGGGTCAGGTGTGTGTGTGTGTGTGTGTGTGTGTGTGAAAAGCCCAGAGATGCTGGACAACTGTTGGTGTTGCCTGTCCTCCTAAGGTCACCCCCCCCCCCCTTCCTCTGGACGGTCCCCAAAGGATGATCACTCTACTCCTTCCATGATGTCCCACAGTTGAGTGCTGGGGTGGTCGGAGGGGGGTTGGGGGGGTGCTAGAGAAGAGGGGTGAGGGAGGAGCGACTGCATTCTGGTCTCCATGCACGTCCGAATGCGTCACCCACCTCCCCCTTCCCCCCTACCTCCCCACCCTCTCTCCCTCCCCACCCTCTCTCCCTCCCCACCTTCTCTCCCTCCCCTCCTTTATTCCTCTTCCTCCTTTCTTCTCCTCTCTGCGGTTCTCCAGGCTCTTATGTAATTCAGCCCCGGATGCAGAGAACAGCCCTGCAATGCAGCACAGTTATAAAATAGCAGAGCCGCGGCGACGGCAACAGCCCCGGCAACCGCCCCGCAGTCACTCTGCTGCTGCTGACTCCAGCCCAGGGACGGACGGGAGAGGGGGAGGAGTATGGGAGAGAGAGGGAGAGAGAGGGAGAGAGGGAGGGAGCGAGGGAGAAGGGGAGGGAGAGGGAAAGGGAGAGAGAGGGAGAGAGGGAGGGAGCGAGGGAGAAGGGGAGGGAGAGGGAAAGGGAGAGAGAGGGAGAGGGAGAGGGAGAGGGGGAGGGGGAGGGGGAGGGAGAGGGAGGGAGCGAGGGAAAGGGAGGAGTATGGGAGAGAGATGGAGCGAGGGAGAGGGAGAGGGAGAGGGAGAGGGAGAGGGAGAGGGAGAGGGAAAAGGAGGGAGCGAGGGAGAGGGAGAGGGGGAGGAGTATGGGAGAGAGATGGAGCGAGGGAGAAGGGGAGGGAGAGGGAGAGGGAGAGGGAGGGAGAGAGGGAGCGAGGGAGAAGGGGAGGGAGAGGGAAAGGGAGAGAGAGGGAGAGGGAGAGGGAGAGGGAGAGGGGGAGGGGGAGGGGGAGGGGGAGGGAGAGGGAGGGAGCGAGGGAAAGGGAGGAGTATGGGAGAGATGGAGCGAGGGAGAGGGAGAGGGAGAGGGAGAGGGAGAGGGAAAAGGAGGGAGCGAGGGAGAGGGAGAGGGGGAGGAGTATGGGAGAGAGATGGAGCGAGGGAGAAGGGGAGGGAGAGGGAGAGGGAGAGGGAGAGGAGAGGGAGAGAGAGAGAGAGAGAGAGAGAGAGAGAGGGAGAGGGGGAGGGAGGGAGCGAGGGAGAGGGAGGGAGGAGTATGAGAGAGAGGGTGGGAGCGACGGAGAGAGGGCGGGGGAGGGAGAGAGGGTGGGGGGAGGGAGTATGAGAGCGAGAGAAAGTATTGGGGAGAAAGATGGAGAGAGAGATAGAGAGAAGTGGAGGGAGGGAGGGTGAGCAGGGGATGAGAGAGGGGGGTGAGTGGGAGAGAAAGGACAGGAGAGGGGAATGAAAGAGAGAGATGAGGGAGGAGTAAAAGAATGAGAGAGAGGGGTTAGAAGAGAGTGAGCAAGGTAGGACTGAGAGATGGTATGAATCAAAGAGAGAGTGAGGGGGTAGGGATGAGAGAGAAGAGAAAAAGGGGGGGGTAGAAGAAGAAAAGGGGATAAAAGAAGGGGATAGGAAGAGATGAAAGGGGGATGATAGAAGAGATTGGGATGGAGCGCTATGCAGTAGATGCCTCTGGTGATGCGTCATTTTCAAGAGGAAAGTGGAGAAAAAAATCAAGAGCGTTAAGACAGTCCATAATCGAATTTATCGAGTAATTAAACTTAACATATCGTTTTCGAATTAATCACTTACTTCCTGAAATACTATCAATTTTTCCGTTTTAAATGTGTTTAATGATGTAGCGTAAGAGATGACGATGACGTCTGCAAATTATGTGGATTTGGAAATTAATTGTTTTGCGTATAGACTCCCCGTGGCCTACATAAAAACCACGTGATCCATTTATCATCACGGTGGTCCACCCGGTTTGAGTTAATAATTTTCAATTTATTTTCCTATGTCCAGGATATGTGATCAATGAAAATGCTTTATTGTGGCAGCCTATTCCTTTACGTTCCAGTGCGGCTAAAGTTGGTGCTACAACAGTAATGTTCACACATGGGTCAAACGTGGTGGGATGATTGGCTGGCTGCGGCTGAGCTTGCAAGCCACATCCGTTATCCACGTAGCTCTACAGTGTGGCCGGGGGCTACTCAGAAACGTTACACGAAAGCAAGTTTCACCCTAGGACCATATCGAAACACAATGCATTAGATGAAGAGGATCCTCTTTGAATAGTCCAAGGTAGAAGGCTTACGTTTATTGTCGTTCAGAAGGCATGACGAGCTACCCAGTATTGTCTAGCAGCAAGTGCTAGCTAACTTTTTTAGCAAAGCTAGCTAACCATAAATCTAACCACATTACAGTAGAGCTAGCTCGAGTAGTATTCTGTTAAACAACTTTTCAGTAGAAGTTAGGTAATATCTTACTGCGGATGATTTTGCTAGCTATCCATTTCCCTGTTGTTAAAGATGTAGAGCTATCGGCGAGGTTATCAAATGTCATTAAATCCCCGACCTTTGTTTACTTAAAGTCTCGGTTGCGTCAAACATTTAATTTTGTCAACGCGTCAAGCGAGAGCACCTGATAAACTTGTCTAGCCAAGCTAGTAGCAAACTTTCTCCGGGTTTCTGGCTAGCCAGCCGAGGCTTTCTGAGCAACGTAGAGCTAATGAGTACAATTGCATTTATTTGCTTTATTTTAGTAAGGTTAACGACTGGTTAGCTAATGTGTAGGCTAGTGCTAGCTTCTTTTTATTTCTTTATTATTTCTTTATTATGTGGAGTGCTATTAGCTAGCTGGCCCACATCTTCGTCACTGACGTCAGTCATAACTAGTTAAACCCGCAACCAATTTTAGTTATCTGTAAACATTTTCTTTTGCTGTCTGTGTCGCTGTCATTACATATTTGGTTTATCGTTTTACATAAACGAGTGGAACAAGTCGATTGCTTGTCACGCCGTTGGATGCTTGCTGTCGTTACTCAATGTGTGTGTTGTGCATACTGCGTGCTGTGCATAATCAATACGTCGGCAAAAGAATCAGTCTGTGGGGTTTGATTGTACATTATGAGCTACCTGGACAGTGTACGGTTATATCGGAGTTGTGGGTGTATTCGTGAAAGAGGGGCAGACCTTTTTTCTCTCTTAAGTACAAAACTACAGCAGTTGACTTTCTCAGTAGATGGCGCAATTTCACCACGTTGTATCTGGTGCTTTGCCGTAGCTGTGGGATATTTAGTCTAAGTGAGTGTCCAGACTAGATTTCACACATCGATGTAATGCAAAAACAATTATAGTATTGACCCATCACTGTCAACAAGTTCCAAGGAAGCTAGTAGTGTTGATAAAGCCCATGTTTGGATCCAACCTCGAAAAAATACTAATGTCTAGTTAACACATTTGACTGTATAAACACACGTCTGGTAATGCTACATGGATTAACGCCAAGTGTAGTTTAAACAGGATGTTCAAATCAAACATGAAAGCAACCAACTGTCTCAAGCCCTCATATAAAAGACTCTTTGCACAAGAGTAGCCAGCCCCGTAAAGCACAATGTAAACAGGATTGGGCATTAACTTTTTAGTGTCACTAAGTGCAGTGGTTGGCAGTTTAACAATCATGCTCTTGTTACACACTATCCCCTCCTCTTCTTTTCAGTTCTTCAACTTGTTGTTCTGGAAACCACAGGCTGGCAGTCTTTTAGCTCTGACTCGCAGGCAACCTGAACTGGCTAATAATTGGCAGTTGGTGGGGTTTTGAGGAGGGTCAAACTGAGAGCCTTTGCACATTATTGCTAGTTCCAGACTGAGGTATGCAGTAAATCAGGGAGTGGGCAGATTAGAAGAACAGGTGCTACCTGACTCGCCAGATGATTTGTTACACTGAACCATCTGGGAAGTCACCCTTGGAAACTGGAAAAGGGCAGGCACTTTCGAAAAATACCTGGCAGGTGATTGGATGAACCAAGTGTCTATGGGCTAACTTCAACCAGCAGTAGTTGCTAGTAGTTGCTTGTAGGACGCTGTTGCTTGTAGTAAACTTGGCATCCTGTGGTCACATTTACATTTTAGCAGACTCTCTTATCCAGAGCAACTTACATTAATTACAGGGACATTCCCCCGAGGCAAGTAGGGTGAAGTGCCTTGCCCAAGGACACACATCATTTTGCACGGCCGGGAATCGAACCGGAAACCTTCTGATTAATAGCCCGATTCCCTAACTGCTCAGCCATCTGACTCCCGGTCACGATGATAACAACTTTGAATTATATATCTCCTTTCTCACACCTGAGGATGCTTTGCAGAGGAATATAGAAGAGGAAAATACACAGCTCAACCTCTCTGTGTTCTCCGTGTCTCTAGTCTGAAATGATTCTCTTATTTCAGTCCGTTGTAGCCTCTGTCCGCTGTCTGACTGGGCGCTCTGAGCCAGGACTGATTTACTGTTAGGCTCGGCTGCCTTCCGTGAGCAGGGTTTGTGTCCTCCACAGAGATTGGATCTAGAACATAGGATGTGGGATGCTGTCTAGCGGAAGCGACACACAGTTTCCCCTCCTCAGCCAATGAGAAGCCCCATGCAAATGAGGTGGGTGGAGCTCTCCCCCCCCTTCTCTGGGTTGGCCGCTTTGTCAAAAAGGCCCCTGTATTCTGATCAGACGACCTACTTGATGCTTTATAGGGACAGAGAGAGGGAGAGAGAGAGAGGGGGATTTGACAAGAGTGCCTTCGGAGGAGTGTGGGATGAAAGATGCAGCCAGGGCCTATAGGCAGAAGCCCTCATGTGAGTCAGATGGACGTTTCTCCTTTGTTGTTCTTCTTCTGTCTTTTCCCCTTCCTCCTCCTCTCCCCATTCCTCTCCTTCTCCTCCTTCTCTCACATGCTTCTTCCCTCCCCCCACAGCACTGAGCCTGCTTCTTCTACTGCTGTGAGCGGTCTTGTGACGCTTCATTGGAATCCTAGCCTCTGTGTGTGTGTGTGTGTTTCAGAGAGAGTAGAGTGAAAGGGGGTTTAAATTGACGTACGCCCTGTGTAGATTAATAGCGCGCGTGTGCTGTGGGTGTGTCCCGGGGATTTACAATTATAACGTTTCTGTGTTTCTCAGAAGGGTTTCATCATCTGGTAAACCATGTGATGGAAATGCTTGTCTGCAAAGGATTATTTTAGCAAGCAGCCAGACTAGCATAGGAAACATAAGGCATGTGCATGAAGACGTCTGTCTGTGTGTGTGTGTGTGTGCTGTAAAGGGATGAGTGTGTGCAAGAAATAGAGATATGGAGTGTGTGTGTGTGGGGGAGAGGTGGAGAGAATGTTTAGGAGGAGACAGGATGGCTGGGGGTGGGGTGGGAGGATGAATGCATGGCCTTGTGCCAATCTGCAAAGCAAACCCAAATACTTGAGAATGTCCTGTTGCTTTATTTCTCAGACTCTAATCTGAACAATGTATGACAAAACAAGGGTCTTCCCACCATTTGTGTTGAGTGTGGGAGTCAGGTGGCTGAGCGGTTAGGGAAGCGGGCTAGTAATCTGAAGGTTGCCAGTTTGTTTCCCGGCCGTGTCAAATGACGTTGTGTCCTTGTGCAAGGCACTTCACCCTACTTGCCTCGGGGGGAATGTCCCTGTACTTACTGTAAGTCGCTCTGGATAAGAGCGTCTGCTAAATGACTAAATGTGTTGCTTGCCTAATTGTCTCCCTACTCCACCGTGGAATCTGGAGGTTGGGGGGGGGCTGTGTTAGGATCTCTGTCTCTGTGTGAGTTTGGCCAGTTAGGGAACTTTTGGAAGCTCTTTTCCCGCTGCAATGTGCTGAAACCCTGCTTACATTTAGTCATTTAGCAGACGCTCTTATCCAGAGCGACTTACAGTAAGTACAGGGACATTCCCCCCGAGGCAAGTAGGGTGAAGTGCCTTGCCCACAACGTCATTTTGCACGTCCGGGAATTGTACCGGCAACCTTATGATTACTAGCCCGATTCCCTAACCGCTCAGCCACCTGACTCCCTTTTCTTACAGCTGAAATAAGTGGCCCTCACAGCAGGCTGCACACCTGCACCCAGGGGGTCAGGACGAGTGAAAGAAAGAACCACAGGTAATCTGTTAGCCAAAATAAACGAGCACCTGTATTAGACACGGTGAACTACAGCCCAGTCAGCAGGGATCTCCCCCATGGGATGAGGCATGTGATCGTGTTGGCCACGTCTCCTATTGGACCAGTGGACCTGTCCTGTGCCCATGTGTTTGTCTGTCAGGATCTGGTGTTGTCTTAACCAGGACGGTTTGGACGGGCTCTCTTTCCAGGTCAATATTTGGTTACACCTCAGGCTGCTCTGGTACACGTAGGCCTGGGGCAGAGGCTAGGGGTGGAGGCTGGGTATGGAGGGTGGGGGAGCTGGAGGGTGTGGGAGCTGGAGGCTGGGGGTGGAGGTTGGGGGTGAGTGCTGGAGAGTGGGGGAACTGGAGGCTGGGGGTGGAGGCTGGGGCTGAGTGCTGGAGAGTGGGGGAGCTGGAGGCTGGGGGTGAGTGCTGGAGAGTGGGGGAGCTGGAGGCTCGGGGTGGAGGCTGGGGGTGAGTGCTGGAGGCTGGGGGTGGAGGCTGGGGGTGAGTGCTGGAGAGTGGGGGGGCTGGAGGCTAGGGGTGGAGGCTGAGGGAGCTGGGATTCTGATCATGGAGGCAGGCTTGAGTCTTTATAACCATGTTGTCTCCTGAGACCGATCTTTGTCTTGCATCAGTTTGTTCCACAAGGCCAGGAATGTTCCAGATGTTGTGTGGCAAACCAGGAATCATTGGGTCTTCCAGGGCTGTGTGTACTGTTGACAGGGTAACAGTTGATTTCTGTCTGCCTGTGAAACGGAACCCAGCTAGTTACACCTTCTGTTTTCATTTCCTGTTCTCTATACAGTGTTCTGGCTCGTTGCTTTGCTACATTTGGAAAATATAACTAAAGCAGACCATTATAATAAAACCATGGTTAGGGTGGCTGTGTTTTAGTATAGGAGGGGTACTAAGAGAAATACACTGTTATGACTCAGAGTTTATGGTTCCCTCCCTCCCTCCCTCCCTCCCTCCCTCCCTCCCTCCACTAGAAGCATGCAGCCTCATGGCCCTCCCTAATTGGCTGTTACCTCAGCAGCCAATGGCGTTAAAGAGAATCATCTCAGACTTTGCCCTCTCCTGAGCGAGGAGGAAACAGCGCTCACTTGGACTGTAGAGGAGACAATTGACAGTTAGTTTTAAATTCTATTTACAGGCCTGTTTGTATTCTACCCTGGTGGTGTGTGATTGTCTTGTGTTGTCATGACAGAGCATCAACAAAACAGGCAAGCTCAGGTGAGTATGATTTATCAGGAGGGGAGGGAGGGAGGAGGAGAGGAGTAGAGGGAGGGAGGGAGGGAGGGAGAGGGGAGGAGTAGAGGGAGGGAGGGAGGGGAGGAAGGAGGGGGGAGCAGGGGAGGGAGGGAGATAGTATACTGAGAGGAGGGATTATGGAGAGAGAGAACAGGGAAAGAGGAGAGAAGGGGATGAGGCTGGTGGAGGGAGAGGGGAGGAGGGGGCGGGGTGATGGAGAGAGGGAATGGGGAGGAGGGGGGCGGGGTGAAGGAGAGAGGGAATGGGGAGGAGGGGGCGGGGTGAAGGAGAGAGGGAATGGGGAGGAGGGGGCGGGGTGAAGGAGAGAGGGAGAGGGGAGGAGGGGGCGGGGTGATGGAGAGAGGGAATGGGGAGGAGGGGGCGGGGTGAAGGAGAGAGGGAATGGGGAGGAGGGGGCGGGGTGAAGGAGAGAGGGAGAGGGGAGGAGGGGGCGGGGTGATGGAGAGAGGGAATGGGGAGGAGGGGGCGGGGTGAAGGAGAGAGGGAATGGGGAGGAGGGGGCGGGGTGAAGGAGAGAGGGAGAGGGGAGGAGGGGGCGGGGTGATGGAGAGAGGGAATGGGGAGGAGGGGGCGGGGTGAAGGAGAGAGGGAATGGGGAGGAGGGGGGGGTGATGGAGAGAGGGAGAGGGGAGGAGGGGGGGGGGCGAGTAGGAAGAGACTTGTGGAATGGCAGGCGAGTTATGGCCTTGGGGTGTCTTGTCTGATGTGGAGGAGACTGAGCGATGTGGAGTCTGGGTGTGGCTGGGGGAGCATTGAGGCATTTGGTTTCTTTAGTCGCACTCAAGTTTCACAACTCTGACTGGCCTAAACCAAAGAATAGTCACTGAACTCTCCCTCTTCTCCTTCTCTTCCTTATCTCCCTCCCCCTCCCTTCTCCTTCTCTCCCTCCCTCCCCCTCCCTTCTCCTTCTCTCCCTCCCTCCCCCTCCCTTCTCCTTCCCTCCCCCCGTCTCCTCCAGGAGCTGTACTACCTGAGGATGCAGAGGAGAAGAGAGAGGAGCGAGCGGGGGTCGGAGGAGGGGTGTCAGGCCCGCGAGGGGAAGCGTCGCCTGCGTGTGTGCGTGGCCACCTGCAACCGGGCCGACTACTCTAAGCTGGCGCCCATCATGTTCGGGATCAAGGCCCAGCCCGACGAGTTCGACCTGGAGGTGGTGGTCCTGGGCTCACACCTCATCGACGACTACGGGTAAGCCGGCTTGTGTTAGCCCGGCGAGCTCAAGGCTGTAGTTGAGGTTGTGGAGGTCAAAGCTGTGTGTGTGTGTGTGGGGGTGTGTGTGTGTGTGTGTGTGTGTGTGGGGGGGGGGGTTCCTCCTGGAGATACCAAAGCTGTCATTAGCTGAGCCAGGGACTCAGCCCACACATAGCAGGGCTGGTGAGTAATTATAAACATCCCACAAAGGACAGTCTTGCCTGCTCTCTCACAGGATGTTGTGTCTGGAAACCTTGTATTCATTCTGCAGACACGTTCATCCAAAGCAATACCCCAACAGTGCTTATAGACAGCACAGCAACAGACCCATCACATCAGAAGTGCAACATTAAACGTGTGTCGCGAGTGATCACCTGACTCCGGAACTCTCCTCCTCCTCCACCCCCCGGTTGTCCAGCAACACGTTCCGCATGATCGAGCAGGACGACTTCGACATCGGCTCCAAGCTGCACACTATCGTGCGCGGCGAGGACGAGGCGGCCATGGTGGAGTCGGTGGGGCTGGCGCTGGTCAAGCTGCCCGACGTGCTGCACAGGCTCCGTCCGGACGTGCTGGTCGTCCACGGCGACCGCTTCGACGCCCTGGCGCTGGCGACGGCCGCCGCGCTGATGAACATACGCATCCTGCACCTGGAGGGAGGAGAGGTGAGGGGGAGGGAGGAGGGGTGAGGGAGGGAGGAGGGGTGAGGGGCAGGGAGGAGGGGTGGAGGGGGAGGAGGGGTGAGGGGGAGGGAGGAGAGGTGAGGGGGAGGAGGGGGGAGGGAGGAAGGAGAGGTGAGGGAGGGAGGAGGGGTGAGGGGGAGGAGGGGGGAGGGAGGAGAGGTGAGGGGGAGGAGGGGGGAGGGAGGAAGGAGAGGTGAGGGAGGGAGGAGGGGTGAGGGGGAGGAGGGGGGAGGGAGGAGAGGTGAGGGGGAGGAGGGGGGAGGGAGGAAGGAGAGGTGAGGGAGGGAGGAGGGGTGAGGGGGAGGAGGGGGGAGGGAGGACGGGTGAGGGGGAGGAGGGGTGGAGGAAGAGAGGGGGAGGAGGGGAGGGAGGAGGCGTGAGGGAGGGAGTAGGGGTGAGGGGCAGGGAGGAGGGGTGGAGGGGGAGGAGGGGTGAGGGGGAGGGAGGAGAGGTGAGGGGGAGGAGGGGTGAGGGGAGGGAGGAGAGGTGAGGGAGGAGGGGTGAGGGGGAGGAGGGGTGAGGGGAGGGAGGAGAGGTGAGGGAGGGAGGGAGGAGGGGTGAGGGGAGGGAGGAGGGGTGAGGGGGAGGGAGGAGGGGTGGAGGAGAGAGGGGGAGGAGGGGTGAGGGGAGGGAGGAGGGGTGAGGGGGAGGGAGGAGGGGTGGAGGAAGAGAGGGGGAGGAGGGGTGGAGGAAGAGAGGGGGAGGAGGGGTGGAGGGTGTTGGAAGAGGGGGAGAAGTGCAAACTTAAGAGAAAGGGAGTAGGCGAGGGAGTAGACTGCAAAAGGTGGAGAAAGGAGAGAGAGGAGAGAGGATAGGTGGAGGAGGAGAGGAGAGAATGGAGATGAAAGAGGAGAGAGATGAGAGAGCTTCTAGAGGTGTTGTTGTTGTTGCCTTGATGGATCATCACCCCCTCCCCTCCTCCCCCCGTCCAGGTGAGCGGGACCATCGACGACTCGATCCGACACGCCATCTCCAAGCTGGCCCACTACCACGCCTGCTGCACGCGCAGCGCAGAGCAGCACCTCATCGCCATGTGCGAGGACCACGCTCGCATCCTATTGCCGGCTGCCCGTCCTATGACAAGCTACTGGCCGCCCACCAGCGGGACGACTACATGGACATCATCAAGGCCTGGCTGGGTGAGCGAGAGCGAGCGAGAGCGAGCGATAGAGTGGTGTGTTCAATTCTATTCATTTCATGTCTGTTTCTGACATTGGTGGCGTTGCTGATGTCATCACTAGGGGACGGAGTGAAGGATCAGGACTACATAGTGGCTCTGCAGCACCCGGTCACCACTGACATCAAGAACTCCATCAAGATCTACGAGCTCACGCTGGACGCTCTCATCTCCTTCAACAAACGCACCCTGATCCTGTTCCCCAACATAGACGCTGGTCAGCCTGCCTGTCTGCCTGTAAATCTGCCTGTCGCCTGCCTGTCTGCCTGTAATCTGCCTGTCTGCCTGCCTGCCTGCCTGGAACCTTCCACCAATCACTTCCTGTTTCCTTTCCGTCAACAGGCAGTAAGGAGATGGTCCCGCGTGATGAGGAAGAAAGGGATCGAGCAGCACCCAAACTTCAGGGCGGTGAAACACGTGCCGTTCGAGCAGTTCATCCAGCTGGTGTCTCACGCAGGCTGCATGATCGGGAACAGCAGCTGTGGGGTCAGAGAGGCTGGGGCCTTCGGGACGCCCCGTCATCAACCTGGGAACCAGACAGACCGGCAGGGAGACAGGTGAGAGACAGACAGGTAGAGAGAGAGAGACAGGTAAGAGACAGACAGAGAGAATAGTGACAGACATACAGATACAGACAGACAAGTGAGAGAAAAAAAGGTAGAGAGAGAGACAGGTGAGAGACAGACAGGTAATTGTCAGATAGAGAGAGTTAGAGGGACAGGTGAGACAGAATCCTGATAGACAGGTTCAGACAAACAGGTGAGAGACAGACAGACAGGTTCAGACAGACAGGTGAGAGACAGATGCAGACAGACGAGTAGGCTAATGATCAAACCAGCGTACGCACCGACAGTTCTGTCTATCTGCTAAAACGGTGGTGTTCTCCCCTGTTAGGTGAGAACGTTCTCCACGTGAGAGACGCAGACACGCAGAACAAGATCTTCCACGCCCTGGAGCTGCAGTTTGGCAAGCGCTACCCCTGGTGAGAAACCAGACATTTACATTTCATTCATTGAGCAAATGTATAAATAGTACTAATAGACAAAACATCAGAAGAACCATAATCTTAGTGAGCCCTTTGAGTGTGCCGTAGTCATAGTAACGGAATGGTCTGTGTGTACCAGGCTCAGCGCAATGTAACTACATCTCAGCTACCAGGCAACAAGAAAAGTATCTCACCGCAACAGTGCGTAGTTCTAACAGCGTTTCAATTCAGATTCAAGGTGCGGTCTGTATTTACTAGCCGTGGCTTCCTGAGTTCAGCAGAGTGGTAATGAACAGACTGTTAAGTCTTCTTGAGTTCCAGTCGTCATGTCACAGAGATGCCCCATCTCCCACTCTGTTTAGTCTCTAACTGAGAGAGACTCTTCCTCTTCCCTCCTCTGCCTCCTCTCACTCCCCCTCTTTCCTCCTCTCCTTCTTTCTCCCATCCTCTCCCTCTCTCTCCCCCCTCTCTCTCCCTCCTCATCCCCCCTCCCTCATCCCCCCTCCCTTCTCCCCCCTCCCTCCTCCCCCCCCCTTCTCCCTCTCTGTCCCCCCTCTCTGTCCCCCCTCCCTCATCCCCCCTCCCTCCTCCCCCCTCCCTCCTCCCCCCCTTCTTCCTCCTCTCCCTCTCTTCTCTCCTCCCCTCCCCTCCCTCTCTTCTCTCCCTCTCTTCTCTCCCCCTCCTCCTCTCCCTCCCTCCCTCCCTCCCTCAGCTCTAAGATCTATGGCGATGGGAACGCGGTGCCTCGAATCCTGAAGTTCCTCCAGACCATCGACCTGGACGAGCCCCTCCAGAAGACCTTCTGCTTCCCCCCGGTGAAGGAGTGCTTCTCCCAGGACATAGACCACATCCTGGAGACCCAGAGTGCCCTGGCTGTGGACCTGGGGGGCACCAACCTAAGGGTGGCCATCATCTGCATGAGGGTGAGACACACACACACACACACACACAGTTTTCTCTCTTACTGAGACACACTCACCTTTCTCTCTTTCTGACACACCTTTCTCTTTGTGTATGTGTGTGTGTTTGTATGTTTGTCTGTGTGTGTGTGTGTGTGTGTGTGTGTGCGTGTGTGTGTGTGTGTGTGTGTCTGTGTCTGTGTATGTATGTGTGTGTGTCCAGGGTAAGGTGCTAAAGAAGTACACCCAGCCCAACCCAAAGACGTTTGAGACCAGGATCGAGCTGATCTTGAAGATGTGTGCTGATGCGCTGAGCGACGCTGTCAAACTCAACTGCAGGATCCTGGGAGTGGGTGAGCACACCACAGCTCTCTCTCTCTCTCTCTCTCTCTCTCTCTCTCTCTCTCTCTCTCTCTCTCTCTCTCTCTGTCTCTGTCTCTGTCTCTCTGTCTCTCTGTCATTCTAATAGAGACAGTATATGATAGGAAATATAATTAAATATACATATATATCATGTATACAATATTTAAAAAAAACTTAATATGATAATACTAATATGATAATGATAATAATAATAAAACAAAAAATACAAATATATAATCCCCCCCTTCCCAGAAGTGTCCACAGATGGCATGTATGTATATCATAAATATGATATATTATACACAACAAAAAAACAAAAACATAACGATATAACAATAATATACCCTCATCCCACCATCCCAGGAGTGTCCACAGGGGGGCGTGTGAACCCCCAGGAGGGGGTGATCCTCCACTCCACCAAGCTCATCCAGCAGTGGTCGTCTGTGGACCTGCGCACGCCCCTCTCCGACGCCCTGCGCCTTCCTGTCTGGGTGGACAACGACGGCAACTGCGCCGCGCTCGCCGAGAGGAAGTTCGGCCACGGGAAGGGCGTGGAGAACTTTGTCACGGTCATCACCGGCACCGGTAAGCACACGGGGGGTTTACATTTAGTCATTTAGCAGACGCTCTTATCCAGAGCGACTTACAGTAAGTACAGGGACATTCCCCCCGAGGTCAGTAGGGTGAAGTGCCTTGCCCAAGGACACAACGTCATTTTTGCACGGCCGGGAATCGAACTGGCAACCTTCAGATTACTAGCCCGATTCCCTAACCGCTCAGTTACCTGTTCTGTTCAGCTCTGGTCTGTTGTGCTTGGAGCCCCGGTAGCTCACTGATAAGTGTGTGTACCGTGGAGGCTGAGGCCTGGGTTTGAATCCGGCCTTGGCCCTTTGCTGCATGTCTCCCCCCCCTCTCTCTACCTGCCTCCCTTGTCATAACACTGCCCAATAAAACATCAAAGATATATTAGAATTATTGGGCTCTACTTTGTTTCACTGTGCTCTGTTAGTATAGGAGGGTCATCTGTTAGTGTTAACCCCAACCTGGTCCCTGTGTGTGTGTGTGTGTGTGCGTGTGTGTGTGCAGGTATAGGAGGAGGCATCGTGCAGCATAACGAGCTGGTGCACGGCAGCAGCTTCTGCGCGGCGGAGCTGGGCCACATCATGGTGTCTCTGGACGGGCCGGAGTGCAGCTGTGGCAGCCGGGGCTGCATCGAGGCCTACGCCTCCGGCATGGCTCTGCAGCGAGAGGCCAAGAGGCTGCACGACGGTACACTGGGCCTGGGGAGGGCGGAGTTAGTGTGTGGGTGTGTGTGGGTGGGTGTGTTGGAGGTGGGTTTGATGTGTGTGTGTGTGTACGTTTATATGGTTATCTATTGTTTTGTCTGTTTGTGTATCTGTGTGGGGTAGGTTTGGGGTGTGTGTGTACGTTTTATATGGTAGTGTAATGTTTGTCCTGTGATGGTTCCCAGAGGATCTCCTGAAGGTGGAGGGGATGGATCTGAAGATCGAGGAGCCCGTCACGGCCGTCCACCTCATCAACGCTGCCAGGATAGGGAACTCTAAAGCGGACCAGGTCCTCAGAACAGGTGAGACTTCCTCAGGCTCGCCTCCCTTCCTCCTCTCATCCCTCCCATCCACACTCCTCCCCTGAGCTCCCCACCTGACTCCCTCCCATCCATCCATCCCTCCTCCTTCTATCTCACTTTCTCCCATCCATCCATCCCTCCTCCTTCTATCTCACTTTCTCCCATCCATCCATCCCTCCTCCTTCTATCTCACTTTCTCCCATCCATCCATTCCTCCTCCTTCTATCTCACTTTCTCCCATCCATCCATTCCTCCTCCTTCTATCTCACTTTCTCCCATCCATCCATTCCTCCTCCTTCTATCTCACTTTCTCCCATCCATCCATCCCTCCTCCTTCTATCTCACTTTCTCCCATCCATCCATCCCTCCTCCTTCTATCTCACTTTCTCCCATCCATCCATTCCTCCTCCTTCTATCTCACTTTCTCCCATCCATCCATCCCTCCTCCTTCTATCTCACTTTCTCCCATCCATCCATTCCTCCTCCTTCTATCTCACTTTCTCCCATCCATCCATTCCTCCTCCTTCTATCTCACTTTCTCCCATCCATCCATTCCTCCTCCTTCTATCTCACTTTCTCCCATCCATCCATCCCTCCTCCTTCTATCTCACTTTCTCCCATCCATCCATTCCTCCTCCTTCTATCTCACTTTCTCCCATCCATCCATCCCTCCTCCTTCTATCTCACTTTCTCCCATCCATCCATCCCTCCTCCTTCTATCTCACTTTCTCCCATCCATCCATCCCTCCTCCTTCTATCTCACTTTCTCCCATCCATCCATCCCTCCTCCTTCTATCTCACTTTCTCCCATCCATCCATTCCTCCTCCTTCTATCTCACTTTCTCCCATCCATCCATTCCTCCTCCTTCTATCTCACTTTCTCCCATCCATCCATTCCACCCCCTCTCCTCCTCCCATCTCCCCATCCCAAATGTGACATCAGAATTACTAGTCAGCATAACTTAATGTCATGTGACAACAGTGTTCACATCTCTTAAATTGATACACGCATGTGTAAACATCGTATGAATAAATAGGTATAACCTTCTTATGTTCTCCCCCCTTGCCCTCTCCCCCACCCTCCCTCTCCTCTCCCCCGCCGTCCCCTTCCCCTCCTCTCCCTTTCCCCAGCCGGCCTGGCCCTGGGTGTGGGCATTGTGAACATCCTGCACATGGTGAACCCATCGCTGGTGATCCTGTCTGGGGTGCTGGCCAGCCACTACCAGGCCCCGGTCCAGCAGATCATCTCCCAGAAGGCCCTCCCCTCCACACGCACCATCCAGGTGGGTAGCACCACCCTGGGGTTCTCATAGCCCTCATAGTGGAGGATCCTGCGCTGCTTTTCATTGGACGTCTATACAGGGTCTTAGGTGACGTAGCTTGATGCTGGTGGTGGGAGTAATTAGGGAGGATGTCAAGTTGCTGTTATGGCTGAACAACTCCATGTATTCAGCTACTATTATACATCCATCATAGCACTCATTCGTGGACTAAAGAATTAATAGATTTTTTTATATTCAGCTATATGTATGTTTATTTATATAGTTCACTTATACATCATTGACTTATGTTTTTGGGTGTTTGTAAAATGTACTTTATATTATTCATCTTTTATTTTCTAGGTCCTGACCTCCGAC
The DNA here is from genome assembly GCF_963692335.1 of Osmerus eperlanus. Classification (NCBI taxonomy): domain Eukaryota; kingdom Metazoa; phylum Chordata; class Actinopteri; order Osmeriformes; family Osmeridae; genus Osmerus; species Osmerus eperlanus. The sequence continues at coordinate 16,224,354 of NC_085031.1, read as the reverse complement.
CTGGCTGAGCCTGCTCTGCTGGGGGCTGCTAGCATGGTGCTGGACTACACCACACGACGTACCTATTAGGACTACAACTCCCTACACCACACGACGTACCTACTAGGACTACAACTCCCTACACCACACAACGTACCTACTAGGACTACAACTCCCTACACCACACGACGTACCTATTAGGACTACAACTCCCTACACCACACGACGTACCTATTAGGACTACAACTCCCTACACCACACGACGTACCTACTAGGACTACAACTCCCTACACCACACGACGTACCTACTAGGACTACAACTCCCTACACCACACGACGTACCTACTAGGACTACAACTCCCTACACCACACGACGTACCTACTAGGACTACAACTCCCTACACCACACGACGTACCTATTAGGACTACAACTCCCTACACCACACGACGTACCTATTAGGACTACAACTCCCTACACCACACGACGTACCTACTAGGACTACAACTCCCTACACCACACGACGTACCTACTAGGACTACAACTCCCTACACCACACGACGTACCTACTAGGACTACAACTCCCTACACCACACGACGTACCTACTAGGACTACAACTCCCTACACCACACGACGTACCTACTAGGACTACAACTCCCTACACCACACGACGTACCTATTAGGACTACAACTCCCTACACCACACGACGTACCTATTAGGACTACAACTCCCTACACCACACAACATACCTACTAGGACTACAACTCCCTACACCACACAACATACCTACTAGGACTACAACTCCCTACACCACACAACGTACCTACTAGGACTACAACTCCCTACACCACACGACATACCTACTAGGACTACAACTCCCTACACCACACAACGTACCTATTAGGACTACAACTCCCAACGCCTCAAGGCACCCTAATGCAGACCAACCATTTAAGATAGCTCAAATGTGCCTTTTACAGGTCTCCAAGTTCAAGACAAAGTTATCATTAATATAGTATTATCATTATTGTTTTATTTTTGTGGAAATTAAATTTTTTGGGATGATTTTTAGCCGAGCAACAAATCACGTCTCTGATTGGCCAAAGTGAGAGGTAGTGGCCACTCAAGATTAGGCTGTGACTGCGAGACCAAACTCACGTTTCTAGAAGCTGTCTTGAAATTTCTGTTGCTTGAATATAAGTCTATTAGAACCTCAGCGTGATGATGTTGTTTTGATATCGCGGGGTGCGTAACCATGACGACGTACATGATCTGTATTAATCAACCATTAGTGAAACCTTAACTTCACTATTTAATTGACGGGGACCATAAGGATTTTTTGTTGTTGTATTTTTGTTGCATTTCAGAATGTTGAACTTAGGAGTTGAAAAAAAATCCGCTATGACTAAATTCAACATTCCTTCCACTGTCTTTGGAGACTACCTCTCTAAGTGACATTTCAAACACTGCTGAGAGGCAGTGTTTTCTCTCCTTCACTTCTTGCCAGCCATCTGCTTCCCGCAACTTTCATGTCTTTGTTTTGACCACTTCAGGAACAGTGATTAACCTGAAGAGAGGATATTGGTAACAAATGTTACTGTAGATATCGTTGTACAGAAAATATGAGACGATTGGAGAGAGAGTCAAGCTTACACAAGTGGACCGGCTGTGATACAGAAAAGGTGTTCAATAAACGTTTCTGCTACGTACAAAGTTGTTGTTGATTACCCAGCTTTCCATTTCACCACACGCTAAACAGTGTAATTAATTACACTGTTATTACACATTTATGATGCTATTACACTGTTACACGTTACACATTTTAGGCTATTACTTGTTACACTGTTATTACACATGTATGATGCTATTACGGTGTTTTTACACGTATTACACATTTATTATGCTATTACCGTTACAACACATGTATTATGCTATTACACTTTTTCATGCAAGAGCAGTTGGTCTGGACACATGGGCTTCACCGGAGTCAAACCATCTCAAATATTCTCCTGGTTAGTATAACTAATTATGTAGTGCCTAATTAAGCGGCAGTAAATACACATTCCTCACACACAGCCATGTATTGCATCTTTGTAAAGAATATTATGTTATCAGTGGTGATCGGTTGCTAAGTTACCAATGATAGACATCAGAAACTACATCAACTCAAGTTAATTTCAATCTTTATTGATATTGAAATCATTGACAATACACAGTGCCACAACATCGGCCAATGACTATTACTTAAACCATAATTTCTCCTCTTTAATGACTAACGTTTTGTTTATTTATATATATATATAATATTGCCAGTATATGTACATAGGTACACGTATTTAGGGGTACATACACACACCATGTTATACATAGGTCACATGGATTTAATGGGGGTGTTTTTATACTTGGGAAGTCTTCAAAAAGAGGTTGCTGCAAATGCATAGATCTGAAATCATCACAACGCCACAAGCTTGGCTCTATAACATGACTCAACCACACCAAACGATGAGGAAAGATGGAGTTTGGTCCTTAAAAGAATATGAACAAAAATAAATCTGTATATTCTTTTTTTTTTTTCTTTAATGATGGAAAACTAAATGGACGGGAGGGAATATGAGGATAGGGGAATGTTAAACCATTTACAACAATCACAGGTCCAATATTCTGGAGGGAACAGCACAGAGGTTAATGGGAATGACATCTATCGCCCCAAGAGAGGTTGTAGTGTAATTCTGGGCGTTGGGTAAAAGTTCAAAAGGTCAATGTGGAATCTGACACCCGTCTCTTCACGACCCCTGTACAGACACACACACAAAATCCTAAATAACTTCCTTCTCTTATAATCTCTGATCTGACAGGACTGGATAGGTGTCATCAACGTGGCATTCAGGTCTCTACGGTAATCACAATAATGCTGCCATGTTGCTCATCCCCATTTAAACCCTTTCCGATCTAAACACCTCTCAGTTGGGGCTGAGACACTGGTCTCTGGTCTACAATAAGGGAATGTGTGGGAGGGTCTGGGGATGAAGGCTAGGGGATAGATAGAGATGATGGAGGTCTCTCTCTCCCCTCCCCCACCTCCTCTTAGCGGACGAGCGGGGACTGTTTGAGAGAGATGAGGACAGAACGCATGCGGGACACGTCCTTCGCCTGCTTGCTGGACTTGGGGTTGAAGTCGCAGAGACGAGCCACACGCTCCCACTCTGTTCCAGGGTTGTTCTCATCCAGGTCCGACACCATGGCCTCCTCTGCTGCCCTGCAACGCACGTGGAGGGAGGGGGGGGGGGGGGGGACAGTTAAAGCAGGAGAGGAGACCAGGGGGAGATACCCAGAAAGTGACAGAGGGTGATGGAGTGCCTCCAGCTGTGGTTCTCCTTCCTCTGAGAGACAGAGGGGGCAGAGATATGCTGCTACTGCTCTGTTTAACAACACCAGGATCAGAACCAGGACTACACCCACAACTAGGACTGGTTGGCATTTTTATTTTTTCGGCTGGACGTGAATGAATGCAACGAGGCAGGAGCCGTGGGCACCCCAGACACCTGCTCAGACATACAGTGTGTACAGCTTAGCGGTGGTCTTCAATCCTGGTCTTCGTACGCCCCTGCCCTGCGATGTTTCCCTGCTCCAACACACCTGATTCTTCCTTATGGGTCATTATCAGCCTGATAACGACCAATTCATTTGAATCAGATGTGTGGGAAACATCTAGAACATGGGGTGGACAACCCTGGTCCTCGAGAGCCGCTGTCCTGCATGTTTTAGATGTTTCCCTGCTCCAGCACACCTGTTTCAAATGAATGGGTTGTTATCAAGCTCTGTGGAAGCCGGGTAATGACCATTCATTTGAATCAAGTGAGCTGGAGCAAAAACATGCAGGCCAGCGGTTCTCGAGGACCAGGGTTGTCCACCCCTGATCTAGAACTTGCAGGGCAGGGGGGCACGAGGACCGGGATTGAGAAAGGCTAAGCTACAGTTACATCCCATTATACCAGACCAACATGTGAGAGACCAACAATCATTCACAGTTTGGGCCATAACCACAACAGCTAGACAGAAAACTCCAGATACAGTAGCATGCCCTTATCCCTAGTCAGTGCACTGATGGCCTGCCTAACTGTCTATGAACATATACACATAAATAAATGCACAGCTTTAAAAACAAAACAAAGTTAAAAGAAACAAACTGAAAATACTTGCAACGATCGTAATCATGCTTGGTCGGTTTTGGTTGGTTAAAAATCCAATTTTTTTATGAAAATAACTTGGTTCTTGATTCCAAGATCCAATAGCTTGAACCTGAGAAGAGCGGTGTTTAATGACAAAGGGCTTTTTAACATCCTGCCTGCTTAGGCCAGGAAGCTGCCAAGCGCTCAGAGGCTGAGAAGCCGGAGGAATTTAGCAAAAAAAAAAAAATCGAGATATAAATTCTAAAATAACAAAAGACTGGATATTATTTTGTAGGAATACAGGATATAAAAGATATGAAACTTCAGATTAAAACTTTTTGTGTAAAAATATATTGATCGAACTTGGCAAGTGTGCCTGTGTCCTAAGACAAGACTTCTATCGCATTTATTCTGAGTTCTTGCTCATTTTACGTAAACAGCTAAGACAGTAACAGATTATTCCTGGAAATAAGGGCTCACGGCGACACCTGAAATCAAACGAAACGTTAACAGAAAAAAATAATAATAATAAAAAACACAAAAACAACAACGTGCTGACGTCACAGGAACTAAAAGGAGGACATTTTAAAATGCAGGCCACTTGTCTGACACCCACCCACCCACCCGGACAGCCAAACGCTTTCACTGACAATCTGGTCTAGGAAACAGATATTCCCTCCCTCGAACTTGCACACATTAGACACAGCAAAAATGAGGATGAGAAGCCAATGGAAGATTCACCGTCACTAAACGACTACAAATACAAAAACACATAAGCGCACGCCACTAGAAAGTACGATCACCACACCACAAAAAGGGGACACCCAAGTTCTAGAGAGATCTAGTTCCAAGACACATCTAAGATTCTAGAACATACTGTTTTGTCTTTACCTCTACGACCACACCTGGTACTGCTAATCTAAACACAGATATATAGATGGCTAGATGTTGCAAAGGTATTTTGGGTGTTCTGTCATGTTGTTACTTAACTGGTCTAGGCGGTAGCAAGGATGGTTTATATGAGTGCTTAAAGGTGCGCAGGAAAAGAAGAACAGATCACACATCAGATAGAGGGAAAAAGGACGCAAAACAAGAGCTTTATGCAGATGACATAAGCCAGCATGCACTTCGCGCGAGAGAGAGTGAGAGAGAGAGTGAGAAGAAAAAGACGTTTCATTCATATTTTAATGTAATTGTTCTCTTCCCGTTACCCACCACCCTCGCTGCTCTGGAGGGCTTAGCAGTGCAGACCTCGCCTGCAACGCCATTGGTTTTCTGGGGGAGGTACATGTGTTCGGTCACAGCGCACCCGAGCGATCCGAGCGCACGCTTAGCTGTCTGTAAACCTGCCCAGACTCTTTTCACACCGTCAGGCAGCAGAGCTAAGGTGAGCGGTGGTCTCAGCTGTGCTGCGCTGGCCTTTGCCGACAACGCACCCCGATCGGCCTGAGAGAAACCGTGCGTAGAACACCGTCCTTGTATGCCGAACTGGGGCCCGTTTTAGAAGGTGTTATTTGGACGATCCAACCACAGCACAGCGGAGTTTAGCATGATGGTGTGAAAAGAGAGGCGTTCTCCCCTCGACCCAGTGGCGTCCAATGAGAGCTGCAGCACTAAGGCGGCTAGCGAACCCACCCCAGCCCGCATTCTACAACTACAGAGCTGCGGTGCCTAGCTAGCTGGGCTGCTAACCAAAAACGTCAGATGAGCAGATTTTTGAAGAATGTTTGAAGCAACTGTGCATCCATTTATGAGCTCAGCTCTCTTCATTCAAAGCAATAAAAAAACAAAAACAGTGTGAGGCCTGCACACATTCCAGAACAATAGGCCTTATATAATTTCTCTCTCTCCCCCTTTCTCTCTCTCTCTCTGACCCCATCCACCACCCAACCCCAAGGAAGACTGTGGTTTGTGGTTATTCTCCGACATGATGACACAGCAGAAGAGAAAGAGAGAGAGAGGAAGGAAGGAAACAATCTCTCCATCCTTTTCCAACTGCCTGTTTGGCCAACGGGTGCAGTACAGTACCCTGTGAGCTAGCGAGGGGGGGGGGGGGGGGGGGGGGAGGCAAGCTTTTTACAATTAGAACCATAACGATTCTAGAATTGGTAGACATGGGAACGCCATACCATTCTAGAATACAAACGGTTCTAATCCTGTGGCGCCATACTGCTGTGTAACGACGTTTGGTGCAGCTTAAGCGGATGGCTACATAATGAGGGCTTCTTTGACAGCTTCCCATGTCTAGAAGATGATACAGGCCTGTATACGGCCAGGCTGAACTGACAGCACTGCACAGTTAAAAATGGATACACGGTTACTACAAACAAATCTCCGGTCATATTTCTGCTAGCACTAGACATATGGTATACATCAATACTAGGCCTAGGTAAACTAGTATACTATGTATTCTAAGGCTGGTATGGGTCAGAGTTGTCAAATTAGACAAAAAAAAAATGACATTCTACAACTGCAAGCTCCCTACGAGCGGTCCTGAACATGAAAAGTAATTCAAGTACAAAAAAAGCATTTCAAAATAAGAAGTTGAAGATCTACGGACTAAAAATGGTTTGCAAATGGCGTGATGAAATGGGCATGAGGATGGGAAAAAAACGAAATAAAAAATACAATAAAAAATACTTCTGAAGCACAGAGAAACCAACTGAATATCAAGCCAGAGACATCTGATGGGGGAGCTGCATGTATATCAACAACCAGTAGGTTCATATTCTCAAAAACACATGCAGTCGTGAAAGAAAAAAAGCACTATAATGCAATGGATTCTTAACACTGCAGCGGTGGACAACAAAAGGGGTACGAGGAAGCAATTAAAAAAACGGTTCTTCTCAATTTAAAAGAAGACCCAAACACAAAATATGAAGATGTGTTAATGGTGGGACTTGTGAGATGGGAATGAAGGTGAAGACAAGGAGTGATAAAAGAAAGGATGTTAGTTTAGCGACATACACATAACCAATGAGCTCAGAGAAGGGCTGTTTGTAGAAGTCTTCGTCCAACACCCTGGGCAGCACACCAGGGTGGGGTTATCCGCAAGAAGAGCAGCGCAAAAAGCGGGAGAGAAGAGAGAGAGGTAAAACGGAGCATAGGCACACACAGACAGATAAGAGATATCAGGAACAGATATGTGTCAGTAAGTGTTAAAATATATTTAAATTCAGGTAAATTGGGGGTGGTTTTCACAGGAAATCACTGAATGGGGCTCAGTGCGTGAACATCATTTTCCTCAAACATCTTGAATTGAAATCAAGCTGACCCCCCCCCCCCACCCAACCCACCCCACCTCCCCCAGGTAGAACATTAGACAGGGTTAGTCTGGGAGTGTGGCTACAGCTTGTGCATTATTGATTACCAGCTAAGGCTGGTTTAGATTACAGAGCAGCTTCTCCTCACAATCCAATTTATGGAGGTACTGTGCTGGGGTGTAGACCCTTGATCTCCAGGCCTCTATGAGGCACGATTGCTGGGGTGTAGACCCTTGATCTCCAGGCCTCTATGAGGCACGATTGCTGGGGTGTAGACCCTTGATCTCCAGGCCTCTATGAGGCACGATTGCTGGGGTGTAGACCCTTGATCTCCAGGCTTCTATGAGGCACGATTGCTGGGGTGTAGACCCTTTATCTCCAGGCTTCTCTAGTAAGGTGTAGTACCTACAGGAGGGTGTCTCCGGAAAGAGGGATGGAGAACCCTCTCTCGGTCCATCTCTATAATTAGCCATGCGTCATCCATATTAAAACCACCATGGCTTACAGAAATACGTTGTCAGAATTCTGAAAGATTGAACCTTTAACCCGCTAACTGAAACTACTATCCACATATGATCAAAGGCAGTGGTCCGGATGTGTGTGTGTGAGAGACTGTACCTGTTGTTGACTTTGGTCTTCTGCAGCTGCTCCTCCTGTCTGCTGTGCCACTCCTCCAGCTCCACCTGGGCCTTCTCCTTCCACTCTGTCTCCTGCTGACGGGAGTTGGCATCTGGGGATGCAGAGGAGCACGAGGAGGACCAGGGGAGAGATGGAGAGGGATGTCGAGAGAGACGGGGAGATGGAGAGATATTCATATATGGATAGCAAGGCACAATCTTTCCCTCCACTGTTCATAGGATTATGTTTCTTCTTCTAGACACCGAATACAATAGAGACCCAGAGAGCTAAAGCCTCCACTGTGTGTGTGTGTGTCTGTGTGTGTGTCTGTTTGTCTGTGTGTGTGTGTGGCTCTGTATGTGTGTGTGTCTGGCTCTGTATGTGTGTGTGTGTGTGTACCTAGGGCCTCCAGCCTGTCTCTCTGCTCTCCCCTCCACTTGCGCAAGCTCTCTGGTTCAGCCTGCAGACGGTCGGCACTGGAGATGGCAGCGTACGCATCAGAAGGACCGTTGCTCTCCTGGTTAACACACACACACACACACACACAGAGACAGACCCAACTGAGCATTTATGAAGGGACATGATGTGAACATGGTTATCTTTTCACTGATGTTAATAACAAGACAGATATTACCTCATGGAGATCCCCATTGACAGCTCCATCTGTTGGGAGAAAGATATATAAGAGTTACATATACAAGTTCAAATAATAAGTGTTTGGATACAACTGGTTAACGATGGACCCTACTACACCCTAACCTGCCACAAGCACCCAATAGGGTGTCAAATTATGGAAAGGATGTGGTGATGCATTTAACAAAACCGCACCCAAATTTGCTGTTTAGTCAATGGACAGATTCAGTGGCACTAGCCTACTCAACATTGGCCAATAATCTCACTTCCTGAAGGCGACAGTTTCCTGAAGTTTAAAGGTCATTCATACCTAACTTGAGACTACATGATAATTTTGCGAGATGATATAGTCAATAAGCAATGCGCTGTGCTATAAAAACTGACAAGTGGTCTCTAGAGAAAACTAGCTAAACAAGTTAAAGCCAACTTGATAGCTGACAAGAGTAGGGCTTAATTGTTCACTCGTCATTACAACCAAGCTTGAACATGTTCCCTTAACATAAGACCAAAAGTCACAAGCACAATCACTGGTGGCTTTCTAAACTAGCATACGTAGGCATTTAAAAAGCGAGTCGACGTAGCCTAACAAGCTGACTACAGCTAGCTAGATCTTTGACCTGGTTAGCTAGCGGTGCTAGCCGCATTAGCTTGAGCTAAACCCCCATTCATTCATATCGCTAACAGAAGCTGAAAGACTAGCTGACGTTACGTCGGTTTTTGTGGCTGCTATAATCATCCATGTGTAGTTTGAAATTTGACAATATATTTATCATACAAATATAATCATTATTCATGGTTTGACTTTAAATTCACCTAGTACGTCGCCTGTCAGATTATTGCTAAACGACGAGGGAACCTCTCCACCGTCCAGGATGCTGAAACCTTCGTCGTTTTCGATCCCCGCGATCTCGCTTTCTTGTTGGGCCAAGAATGCGGCAGCAGGGTCTTCTTCGGTTCCATTCCCGGCAGCAGGCGCGTTCAGCATGTCAAAATCGTCCATATTTACTTAATTTTTGGAATGATCGTTTTATATAACGTTCTCGGGACTATCTACCGTAGAGCTCAATCTATCAAGCTACCAACCCGATCAACTCTAAAGATAAGGGGAGGAGAGTGGACGACAAACAGATAGAATAGCAAATGCAGCGGAAACCAATAATGAACCAATAATATTCGTGGGATTTTGATTGACTGGTCTACCACCCAACTGTGCATGTTATTTATCTAAATTGGGCGGTCGATCTAATACGTACACGTCCCATGATATGCAGCATGCCAGAGGTCTGCATAAAATCTCAAGGTGATTGTGTTGCAGAAAAATTATTTTGTTATTGCATCCCACGTTGCACACGTTTATACGCATATACCGAGACCTTGTAAATGATATAATCTGCAACATAAATAGTATACTATTTCAGGTTTAAGAATGTCTCTTAATGAAGAATGTCCCCCATGTCTTTTATTATTTTATTTTTATTATTTTATTTTTTACAACATATGCATTCACATCTGATCATTCTTATTATCATCAATACGCTAAGAAGCTCAGGAATGTTTTACAAAGACAATTTCCGTTCAGAAATTCGCGCTCATTGAGGACTTTTATATTGAAACGAGAAAAGGTACACCATCCCGGATGTGCAACGTTGGAACTGACCGATTACACGTTAACTGTACCCGGATAACTGAACACATCTTGGACAGCTAAACAGCTAGAGAGATTCATACTTATACATAGGCTGTTCTTGTTAAAAAATAACATTTTAGAATGCCTCTGAAATTCGAACTTTGTCCTGGTAAAATGATCGGGGGGTCGAACCCTTGTTTCATTATTGCCGAAATCGGACAAAACCATCAAGGGGATATAGAAATCGCCAAGAAGATGATTAAGATGGCTAAGGTGATTATTGAATGAGTTCTGAATTTGTTCACGCAGTTGTATATCATGATTAAGCTGTCCAGATAATTTGGTAACGTTAGCTTTTTTACTAGTAACATGATCGAGTGTACTATGCAACTGTGATCAATGGGTCATGCAAATGGCTCAGAAAAGTGTATTGTACATTGAGTGGGCAGAGGTCTACTTGTATACATGCTTAACTAGCAGATTTGTGAGTTTTAAAGATGGAACGCCTGAAAAACTGACTATTTAGTCTCTCTTTAACGTTTTATGTGCGTGGTTTTGATACTTTCAATTGAAAGGATTGTGGAGCCGATTGCGCAAAATTCCAGAAGAGCGAACTGGAGTACAAGTTTAACAAACGTGCCCTGGAGCGTCCGTACACTTCAAAGCACTCGTGGGGAAAGACTTACGGAGACCACAAGCGCCACCTAGAGTTTAGTCACGAGCAGTACAAGGAGCTGCAGAAGTACGCTAAGGACGTTGGCATCTTCTTTACAGCTTCCGGAATGGATGAGGTAAACTGGCTGTCCATGTGATTCTGAATGACACCGAACAGTTGATCGAATCAGCATCAGTATGAAGTTAAACTTGGAAGATTAAATATTGTTTGATATCTTTGTGAGAACATGTGATACTGTTTGATCATACTAAATCTGCTAAAATGACTAAATGTCATACATGAGTACTTAAACTGTGATCTCAATCGTTAGATGGCAGTGGACTTTCTACACAAGCTTAACGTGCCGTTCTTCAAAGTGGGCTCTGGAGACACAAATAACTTTCCTTACCTCGAGAAAACGGCCAAGAAAGGTCTGTTTGTAGCACAGCATGTTCTGTGTAAACAATGCCTTTCACACTGACAACCTCACACTGCAGCACACATGGACAATTAGGCCTCAAGTTCCTAGCATTGTCATCATTATTTGTGTGTGTTTTTCTGTCTGTCTGTGTGTGTGTGTGTGTGTGTGTGTGTGTGTGTGTGTGTGTGTGTGTGCCGCAGGACGTCCCATGGTGGTGTCTAGCGGGATGCAGACCATGGAAACCATGCGAAGGGTCTACCAGACTGTGAAGAAACACAACCAGAATTTCTGCATCCTGCAGTGCACCAGCGCCTACCCTCTGGAGCCTGAGGATGTTAACCTCAGGGTCGTCACGGTACCGACCCGGCCCAAACTCAAAACAAGGCCCCCGTAAACATTGATCCAAACACTGAACCATGGGCCAACCCTAGTGGAGGCCATTTTAGCCAGATAATTGATTTTACTTGACCAATCAAATTTGGGATTAATAATTTTTTGTATCAAGCCTGTCTGATATTTTAATCATTTCTGTTGTGTAGTCGATTCCAGTTACTGCAAATGTTGACATTGACAGAATAGTGGTCTGGGTGAGCAAAAAAAATAGAAAAATGCTAGTTTGGTCTCACACTCATGGCAGGAATACCAGAAGGAGTTCCCTGACATTCCCATCGGATACTCCGGCCACGAGTCTGGAATCAGCATCACAGTGGCCGCCGTGGCAATGGGGGCAAAGGTCGTGGAGCGTCACGTGACCCTGGACAAGAGCTGGAAGGGGAGCGACCACGAGGCGTCCCTGGAGCCCGGGGAGCTGACCGAGCTGGTGCGCTCCATCCGGCTGGTGGAGAGGGCTCTGGGAACGGGCGTCAAGCAGATGCTGCCCTGCGAAAAGCCGTGCCATGACAAGGTGAGTGTTATCGTAAGGGGGGGGGGAACTGGCGTTACCCTGGGGGAGGGTGACGGTATTGTGTGTGTGTGTGTGGAGGGGGGGTACCCTTGGGTTTGACCGAATCAGACTTTGGTCCGTTGCGTTTAAAAGTAAGCAGAACAACAACTGGCCTCTCCACCCCTGTCTTCCCTCCAGCTGGGGAAGTCCGTAGTGGCCAAGGTTTCCATCTCCAAAGGCACACTGTTGAGTCTGGACATGCTGGCGGTGAAGGTGGCCGAGCCCAAGGGAGTGCCCCCCGAGGACATCTTCCAGCTGGTGGGCAAGGCGGTGCTGGAGGACCTGAAGGAGGACGAGAGCGTCACCCCTGAGGCGGTGGACAGCTACGGCAAGAAGGCCAAATGCTAAGGCCTCCACCCTGATCCGCCTTAGCTCCACCCGTGCCTGCTGCACCTCCACTTGTGGGCTGAGGTTTGACAGCCAGAAATTGTGGATGAAACAAAGCGTTTAAATTAATGTTCTGTTATTGTGTCACTTGAGGTTCTCTTGATTTAGCCTGCTACATATGCTGGAACTACCAACAATAGAATAAGTTCAAAAGCACTAACCTGGTTCTTCTGCAAGTTAAATAGAAACATTTGTGCCTCAAGTGATTTTTATTACTTGCCCATTCATTCATAACTAAATTAAACAGTTATTGTCTAAGAGGCCAAAATGGGACTGGAAAGAAATGTTTGCCATTACATTTTTGGGCAAATTTTTTGTGTGTGTTGAAAGTAAGAATACAGATTGCAAGTGCCTAATAAGACAGTGGCAGTCACTGTAAAATAGGTGGCATAAAAATCATAACAGTGGGTTATTATTTATGTCAGCACGTGGGGGGGAAATAAATTTGTTCTGACGTCAAAAATTACATTTGCTTAAATGCTTTTTTTTTATATATATACCATAGTGGCAGAATGTACTTTGGTTGCTTTTGTTTATGACACAAGAATAAATGTAGATCAATTTACTTCTCTAATTGGCTTCTCACCAATTTACATATTTTACCCATCTGGTCCACAAGAGGGCAGTAGTAGGCTATGTCAAATCAGGTCAGAACTGACCAGCAAGCAGGGAATTACAGGTGTGGAGATTAGTAATTAGGGATTTTACACAACCTACTGACATTGGGATTGACACCACTGACCAACTGTTATCTTGATCATGATCTAGGCTATGTATGAGATCCTGCCTCAGCAGATCTGTAACCTGTCACAAATGATGTTTCTGCGCCTTAGTGTTGTGTGTGTGATCAAGAGCGCAAGAGTAGGCATATGTACTCTCTTGAATCATTCCAACTTTCCTCTTCCCATTACGATGTCCTTGACTGCTTTGCATTAAGGCTGTGGACAGCACGAGTGCTGCTGCGGCTCTGCTTGTTTTAGGTCGTCATGGCCACTAATCCTCAAATTAACTTTCTCTGTAAACATCAACGTATAAACGCCAACTTCCCGGTACAGCAAGAAGAAATTACATGGGTCGCTAATCTGTGAAGTCCCGAGTGCTCGTCTTGAGGGTCATTGTAGCGGTAACACTTTAACGTCAACTCTCCACCAACGAAACGATAGGAGCACAGGCCTCCACAATGCTTAGCGGCTATTTGTGGGAGCATAGGAGCTTTAAGGATTTAGCCAGATAATCTCTTTTACTCACATATGCATTTATCTACGGCTCGTTTAAATATCATTGCCAGTCATGCCAAAATGGACAAGACCGATGGGGATGAACAGAACACAAGATGACACGGGCATGAATCATGTCTGTGGGAGGAGCTTTTTTTTTATTAGCATATTTTAAAGTTAAGATCTTTAATTCCTCTGAGGAAAATGTCAATAAAAAAGGTACACGTGCAAAGTTGTTTTTAACCGATTTTTTTTGGAGGTCAATCACTGCAATGCCCTTGTTAGGTGAAGGCTATGTTAACTGGTTCAAACTGCAATAAACACCAAATCTATTTTTACTTTACTGGCTCCAGGGCTGTTCTCTGTCGGTTGCCAGCTCGCCTACAGTGCATGCATGTTCAGGAGCTTACCTAGAAAGACAATTTGGCTGCTCTTACGTAATATATTGAGCTACCTAGGGCTTCTGGATTGAGATGGATCTTATTATAAAGAGGATGACGACAGAACATGGCCCTGACTAAGGTCAACCTCTCATAGTTTGATTCAGACTACTATATTTGTGTTAGTGTTAGTTAAGAAAAGATTAGACATTTGTTATTTTAACTCAAAAACTCCCCAATTATAAATGCTTTTAACCCTTGTGTTATCTTCGGGTCATTCTGACTCATCAGTCATTGTGACCCACCATCGTATTGTGACAAATTTACCTCATACAAAAACAAAGTGAAGCATTTTCTTTTAACCATTGGCCTGTCTCAGACCCCCCCACATTGCAAAGGTTAAAAGAAAATTATTTTTATTTGTTTTTTTATTGGGTAAAATTGGGTAAACACAACGATGGTTCGTTATGAACCTTTGGGTCATGTGACCCGAAGGCAGCACAAGGGTTAAGGCCACATATCCAAGCCCCAATCTTTCTGAAAGGCTGACCTCAAATCCTCAGAACTGTAACTAAAAACCCAGTCTTCCCATTACGCACCACATCAGAGCTTTGCCTGTGTGTCTGCGGTGGAATGGAGGAGTCAGAGGTGAACCTGGGACAAGATCTCCAGCTGCTATGTAATAGCACAGGTGCTAGCAGGGAGCGGAGGAGAAGGAGGTTTTGGAGAGAGGGAGGGTTTCAGGTTTGGGGAGGGAGGGAGGGACGGAGGGGAAAGAGAGAGATGGGGCGAGGGAGGGAAGGAAAGAGAGAGGGGGGGAGGGAGGGATAGGGAGGGAGGGAGGGAGAGAAAAAGAGAGAGAGGGAGGGAGGGTGAGAGAGAGATGGGGAGGGAGGGATGGATGGAGAGAGAGAGAGGGAGGGTGAGAGAGAGATGGGGAGGGAGGGATGGAGAGAGAGAGGGAGGGAGGGTGAGAGAGAGATGGGGGAGGGAGGGATGGAGAGAGAGAGAGGGAGGCAGAAGGAGCTGAAGATACTGGAGGCTTTAGAGAAGCGCTCACGTGTAAGCTCCTCCCACTTCTCCTACTTCCTCTTTTTTTTACACAACTTTAGAGAGAGGACAATGTCAAATGCCAGGTAGAAATAGTTTAATGTTCGTCTCCACACCTCAACCCCTCTTCTCCTCCATGCCCTCACCCCATCCGTCCACCCCAAGGACATAGACCTGAGGTTCATATAAGTAAGAGGGTCAGATGGCTGATCGGTTATGGAGTCGGGCTATTAATCAGAAGGTTGTTGGTTCGATTCCCGGAGTGCCAAATGACGTTGTGTCCTTGGGCAAGGCACTTCACCCTACTTGCCTCGGGGAGAATGTCCCTGTACTTACTGTAAGTCGCTCTGGATAAGAGCGTCTGCTAAATGTAAGATGTCATAACCATAAACAACAAGACAACAGATTCTAGATTCAAGTCTATTTTGTATTTCTATATCAATAGTCAGTGTGAGTCAGAGTAAGTCAGTGTGAGTCAGTGCGTCTGACGCTTGACAGAAATAAAGACTCCAGGTTGTGTTGCTGAATTAACATCGTGTGTTTAACAGAAATCCTATTAGCAATATGCAATGAGTACCTCAAAGTCTTTTTTTTCTCGAGAACCGTTCTGAGCAAAGTGTTGCGTCTTTGGTGTTTTCCATTTTTGACAGTCTCATTATAAAACTTAAAAAAACAACAACAATTGCGTGAAACTGAACTGTCATCTCTTTTGTTTAAAAACGTGCCTTTATTTCTATCGGTCGGTTTGGCTCTTGAGCATCCACTCCCCTCTCCCTTAGTGAGCAGAGTTAAACCACGTTTGCATGCCATCCACTACCATGCGATGCATTATGGCAGACCCAGTTGGATTAATGGGTATCGTTGGAGCTAACACCAACATAAACGAAGATCTTAGCCGTTGTATAACCAGTGTAGACAGAGAGGTTGGTTGGGTGTTGGGTTGGATGGTGAGGGTTTAGAGGAGAGGGAGGGAGGGAGGAGCCTTTTACTGTGCTCTTGACTGGAGCTCAACCACCTCTCAGAAAATCTCACAGGGGATTTGCTTTGGAGATGCTCACATTGCAGTTGGCAGCTGGAGGTTCTTGTCGCTTGGGATTTGCTTACCTTGGAGGATACTAACCGACAGCAACGACTTTCACAACACCGTCATTTGGAGCCTGCAAGTGTGGTAGATATTGCTTTTTTACTCTTGTTGTCTAGATCTTACATTGGTTCAACTCTAAAGTCCCCCAGCATTGCACGGTTAGTGAGACAGGCCGATGGGATTTGCAAGGTGGCCTCTGATGTCACAAGGTCAGATAAAAGATCAGTGGTTGCATTTGGGTACTTTCAAGACATGAATATAATTCCTTTCAAGTATGTTGTCACTGTGGTTTCAGTGAACATCTTCATGCATGTAGACTGCATTTGCACCTGCAGGTTCAGTTTTAATGTTTCTGCATAAGCAGATCAGCCTGGTAAGGTTCAGATAGCTTGTTAATTGATTGCTATTCTAAATCCACTGTGACCTTCACTGATCTGCGTTTGTAAATTTGATGTCTTATAGAACCACGGCCGGAAAGTATAAAGTTTGTAATTGACAGCTACTTTTAACAGCATATAATACCATTACCTAAGCTGCTTTCCCTAATGTCGATGGAGCTAAGCTTGGCACAGGATAACAGAGCTGTTCAAAAGATCACAGCCTGTGACTCAAATATCAAACAAAGACTATATTATTATCGAAGTGTTGGTGAGAGGCATCATTCTCCTTGCACTGGAGTGATGTGAATTCTGATTGACATCTTACTCAGTCAAAACATAGGCTGAGTAGAGGCTTGCAGTACGAGAAATTAAATGAAGCAATTTGGTTTCTAATCGAACAAGTGTCTTTTCCACAAAAGGGTTGTTTTTGAGTCACCTTGTCGCCTTGTTAACTAGCTCTCAATGCCAATTTCTCTGGGGGAAAAGGAAAGAAAAAGTTCAGCACAGAGGTCAGAGGGTCTATCACAGACTTCGATTACATACACAAGTATTTGAAAGTAAGGCGCCTTTGAATTTCCCCATTGTCCACACTTAGGGGATGGATCAATAAGTTCAATATGCAGCAACTGAGACAAATCAAGTGGGCAGCCTGGAGCTGGCCACCTACCGTTCCAGAGGGCAGTAGTTGGAGCTGCTTGCATATTGCACACACCTGTTAAATCCCCATGGGATCTCCACAGGCACACACGGGTTAGAGCTTAAAGGTTAGTTTAGAACAGATGAGTGGAGGCACTTGGTTCCCGAGATTAAGATGCCTAACAGGAGGACACATGTGGATCTAAATTGGGATACAGTTGTACAGCATGGGGTCTATGGGTACTAAATCAAGTATTATCTTGTTGAATCTATTTGTGTCAAGAAATGTCACAGGCTGCTAGGCCTCAAAAGTATGCTGGCACAACAGCAATAAATATACTCTTTCTAACGCTCTCTCTTTTCTTTTCTCTCTGTGGTTTCAGGAATTAATATGAGGAAACCTTTGTTTGGCCGAAACCCAGGTTCACACCAACGCCTCCATCATTGTGTTTAGAGAAGCCGAGAGCAGCATGCCCAGCTCTCGGTAATACCACGTCCCACCCCCCTTGACGCCAAGCCCAGACACCGCCCCAGCTAGCACCTGCCTGCCTGTCTGCCCCCCCCACCCCCACCCCCCAGTCATCCAGACCCATGGACATGATGCTACCATCCAGAGGTGCACCTATGGAGTCGTCGAAGACCTCGTCCCCGCTGAGCGCCCACTGTAAGAGGCAACACTACTGGCGCGTCCGGAGAAAACTACGACCGGCCCGGGTCCTCACCTTCACCCTGGGCCTCTTGGGCCTCACCACAGTGTTCTCCTGGAGTGCCTTGTCCTGGACCGGCGTCACCCAGGGAAGGTGGTCCACCAACACGACGACAGCACACCCCACAGACCAAGGCCAAGGAGGAGGACAGTCCAAGACAGCTGTGCCCCAAAGAACTCTGCTGTCATCCAAGCCAGGGATGAGGGCCGAGGAGGATATGCCCATAGCGATGAGCTCGTCCATGGATGAGATGAACCATGGGGACTATCCAACGGATTTGTTCAACCTTGAGCAAAGGCGCCAAGGAGCAGTGTCTTTTCACATGTTCGGCATGCTGTACATGTTCATCGCCTTAGCCATTGTGTGCGACGAATTCTTCGTGCCGGCGCTGACCGTGATCACAGAGAAGCTCGAAATCTCAGACGACGTGGCCGGAGCCACATTCATGGCGGCCGGCGGCTCGGCCCCGGAACTCTTCACTTCCGTGATCGGCGTTTTCGTCTCCCACAGCAACGTGGGCATTGGGACGATCGTGGGGTCGGCCGTGTTCAACATCCTGTTTGTCATCGGAATGTGCGCCATCTTCTCCAGGGAGATCCTGAACCTGACCTGGTGGCCTCTGTTCAGGGACGTGTCCTTCTATATCATTGGCTTACTAATGCTGATCTATTTCTTTCTGGATAACCAAATCACCATCGATGAGAGTATCGCCTTGCTGTCGTGCTACTTTGCGTACGTCACCTTCATGAAGTTCAACGGCAGCGTGGAGCAGGTTATCAAGAGCAGGCTGGGAGGGAACCAGGTGGACGAGATCGAGGCAGCCCCCAAGGTGAGCCTCCTCACTCCCTCCAATCAGCTCGCACCCTCAACCCCACAGCCCCGAGATCCCTCCAATCAGCTCGCACCCTCAACCCCACAGCCCCGAGATCCCTCCAATCAGCTCGCACCCTCAACCCCACAGCCCCGAGATCCCTCCAATCAGCTCGCACCCTCAACCCCACAGCCCCGAGATCCCTCCAATCAGCTCGCACCCTCAACCCCACAGCCCCGAGATCCCTCCAATCAGCTCGCACCCTCAACCCCACAGCCCCGAGATCCCTCCAATCAGCTCGCACCCTCAACCCCACAGCCCCGAGATCCCTCCAATCAGCTCGCACCCTCAACCCCACAGCCCCGAGATCCCTCCAATCAGCTCGCACCCTCAACCCCACAGCCCCGAGATCCCTCCAATCAGCTCGCACCCTCAACCCCACAGCCCCGAGATCCCATCCCAATCACATCCTGAACCCTAGTCATGCTATTGGAGATAAAACACCTCACAAAATCTATCAGAATAGACTGGAAATATTGGTCAGTTACCATTGGAAATCATGAGAAGTCAGCCAGTCACCTATAGGAAACAATCACCATAGGAAACCAACTTTGGCTTTTCCCCACTCCTGTTCCCCCATCAGAAAAGTCCCTAACCACAGATCCATAAACACTCTCCATTATCGGTAACATTGGCAACAGACACCAACACCATAACTTGCACATAAATAGTTTATATAAGTGGACGAGGTGGTTGGGAGATGGTTCTTCCTCTTCAGCAGTTTGACCCCGGGTGATCATTCTCATGTCCTCAATGGTTATTGTCTAAAACGGGTCTTTCACAAGGAATTGGGAGGCTTATTTAGGAACTGGCTGACTGCCGGACAAAGAGACTGCCAACCAAACCACCTGACTCTGTGATGGATTAAGATTTGTCTTTAAGCCTCTCGCCTGTGTGTGCTTCCACTATGGGGTAAGGCCATAGCCATGCATGTCCCTGTTCGTGCTGACAAAGTCACAACCGCTTTGACAACCTGTTAGTCCCTGGAATGTCCCAAGCATACATTTACTAGAGTGTTCAGACGACATCCTGTTTTGATTGGACCCCCCCCCAGGTTCCGGATTTACGTTGTCCCGACCAATATGGTGGCCGTTCCATAAAGTGTAAGGAACCTAGGTCCATTCTCAAAATTCAACATTTAAATTCTACGGTCTCAAGATTTAACTGCCAACTAACAATTCGGACACTACTGGTTCCCTCTTAGAGTTAATGCAGAAGCTGGTGTAGCTCATCTTATCCAATTCAGTCAATTTATACAGCTAAATGTTAAACCATCCAGTATTTGTTGAGGTTGTGTGGATTTCAACTTCTTATTAACTGTCAATCTTGGATAGAGGTTGGGGGTACCTGGTGGATGAAAGATGTGGATGCCTTGAAGTAGAGGAGTCCAACATCGAAGGATTCATCCATTTAACACACACACACTCGTAATGGTGTCTTTTGAAAGTGGTTTGTCATGGCTAAAGTAGCATTTGGAGTCAAATGGTGTGGAACCTCTACCATCTCCTTGGGATGCAATACAAGTAAACATGGCGAGTCTGTGGTCAATACTGTATGGGTGTAACAAAAGTAGCTATCCATGCCACACACACACAAGTACACACGCACCCTATCGAAGCATCCAGCCTGAGTAGAGGCATTTCTTGAACCCTGTCACAACCCATCCGCCTCTCTTGGGACCAGTGCAGATCTGAGAAGATTGGACAGATGAAAGCAAAATGGTGGCAGCCCCAACCTGCCCTATGATGAATCGTACGATCCATCACGATCCTTGTGTGCCATCATGATTGCACCTAAACCAATTGTGTATGGTCCTGAATTAGATCACACAAGCGATTAATTGTGTGTATGTAGGAAACCTAATATGTAAGAAAATACGTCCAAACAATGAAGATAAGATAAGGTGGTGTGGGTGTTAACAGGCCGGTTTCCAAAAGAACATATCAGATCACTATTGCCGCTACTGCTGTTGTTGCTGCCATGCAAAAGAGGACTAAACGGATGCTGTGATAAAAAAGGGGGAAAAAGTGAAAAAACTAAAATAACTTTTTTTTTTTTTTTTTTTACTGATGGTCAATGTATGTACCCAAAATGACTACCTACACCCTTCTCCCCCTACCCCAATTATCCTTCTTTCTCCGTACAGTTGGAGTCAGATGCTTTGCTTTCAGATGTTGTTTTGACGTACGGAGGGCAGGTGAACGAGCAGTTGGTTGTCTAGGCTGTCTCTTAGCACAGCTAGCCTGTAGCTTAGTTCAACCGCCATCCCAAGGGCAGATCTTCAGGGACATGCACGGTGCAGAATGGAGCTAGGTTGTAAGTTGGAAAAATCTAAGAGGGATTCACACTAAATTGATTTTGATGATTTGACTTTTTTACTTCAAGATCGAATTAATACATTATTTTACAATTAAGACATTGACATATTTGTTATGAGGGTGTGAGGTTGGGATAAAATCAAGGTTTAATGGAAACCTGAATTAAAAATATATCCGGAATTTAAGAAAAAAAAATTATATGGGAAGGTGAGAAAGACTTTCAGTACAACAAACTCATGCTTTAACTATGCTTTAAATTTGCAAGCAGTTATTATAAACTTTTATTGTTATATTCTGATAGACCCCAAACCATCTGTTTCTGTTTCAAATGACAGTAGGCTAATTAATTTACATTATTAAGTGCTTAACTAAACAAAAGTTTGTATTGAGTATACCATCCAGAGATAATTGTTAGATAATTGTTAGGTTACTCCAGGTAATACCTCTTTCTATTCCAAAGCAACACGGTATTATACATACCATTATAAAATACACTGAAGTACTGTGGTGCCCTAAGAAATCAAGAACCTCCCATTCATTAACTGATGGACATGAATAGGCTCACCTAGGATGGGGCGAGGCTATCTGTACCCGTTTGTATCTGGAATACATTTACATTTAGTCATTTAGCAGACGCTCTTATCCAGAGCGACTTACAGTAAGTACAGGGACATTCCCCCAAGGCAAGTAGGGTGAAGTGCCTTGCCCAAGGACACAACGTCAGTTGGCATGACCGGGAATCGAACTGGCAACCTTCGGATTACTAGCCCGACTCCCTCACCGCTCAGCCACCTGACTCCCAATAGAATCCCAATAGAATAGTCTGTTTCGAGGAGCTGGTCACCCTCACAAGTCTGACTTCCCCCCCCAGGCTGTCCTCTGGTCCTCGGCACTTGATGTACGACTGGCCCGGCCTCATATGTCGCCAGGCCCTCTGTAATCCCTGGCCAAATCCTCCAATCCCATTACTGCCCCTAATTATAGACAGGTAACATCACGGCTCGGCCGAGGAAAACACATGCAGCGGACTGCTCGACTTTGTCCCCTCAGCCAATCATGCTTTTCCCCCTAAATTAATTATTTTACGGTCATTGAGTTTAAATGTTTTATTTTATGACTTTTGAGCTGCATGTTGTTGAGCATTGGATTATGAGGCCGGGGAGTTTTGTGGATGTCAAATGAAGTCATCGGTTGATGCCAGAATGTTATGAGACTGCAATCCTGTCCTGATCCCTTATTAACAGCTAACCTGTGGTGACGACAGCAAATATAGGGTCAGCTGTCCAGAGTGGTGTGGCTTGTCTCTGATGCTGCAACGGATTTCTTTTCTCTTTTTCTCCCTGATTAAATTTGAGACACGTCCTAGTGTTGGTCATGATTTGAGTTACATGTAAACAAAGGGTTTGGGGTAATCACTTGTCATGTAGGCTATTGAATTAATACGTCCGATAACAAATAGCGAATGGAAACATTTGACTTGCACGACAGTGCCGTTTGGGTGATATAGCCTACCTTGAGCGTTTGAGAGATCGTAAGGTGGACCAACAATGTTGTTTTCATAAATGTTAGCTTACAATCTCCTTTCACTATCTCCTAGCCAATGGTCAACTGAAGTGGCAGTTATCTAAAGGATCGTCATGATTTAATGAGATATAGTGATGGTCCACTTGTCCACCACAGTGCCCCAATTTTTTGGGGGGACGACATTACAAAAAGAGAAATACGAAGTGCAGAAAGCATGTGTTCTCACGTTGTGACTTGTGAAGGTTGCTGAAAGAGTTCACACGCATCGTTTGGAAATTACCGTTCTAAATGCGGTTATCTGTCTGAATTGATCCTACCTAAATCTGAGAGCTTGGAGGGTCAGGTGGACCGCACTGATTAGAGAGAGAGAGAGAGAGAGAGAGAGAGAGAGAGAGAGAGAGAGAGAGAGAGAGAGAGAGAGAGAGAGAGAGAGAGAGAGAGAGAGAGAGAGAGAGAGAGAGAGAGAGAGAGAGAGAGAAGAGATACATCATGTTAATGTGTAGGCTCCGCACAACAAGTCTCATGAAGTGCAGCATGCACTTTTGATTCCAATTAATTAAAGTTATCAGATGGATCCATTGCATTCACAAATAGATATTATTTATATCCCAAAAGCAACGTTTCCCAAAGCTCATATAACCGTTTATTTATGTCTTCAGTTTGGTATGATGTTATATCTTGTCAAGTGTTCTAAAATACACTATTGTACAGACGGTTCTACCACAGAACACCCAAGTAACCTTTTCATGGTTCTAGGCCAAAGCATTGTCCTACAGAAGAGTGTTTTTGTACACACATACACATACACACACACACACACACACACACACACACACACGTTTACTTATTTAATAGGTTATACAGGTATATCTTGGTCTAACTTGTAAAATTAGGGCTCACCAAAAATCACAGTTGGCCTATTGGACTCACCAAGGCTACTTAAACCTAAGTTGTGATGCTAATGTGGTAAGAGAAAGAGGGGATGAGGAAAGAAAGAGACAGGGTGAGGGGTGAGAGAGGGGGGGGTAGGAAAGAGACAGGGTGAGGGGTGAGAGAGGGGGGGTAGGAAAGAGACAGGGTGAGGGGTGAGAGAGGGGGGGGTAGGAAAGAGACAGGGTGAGGGGTGAGAGAGGGGGGGGTAGGAAAGAGACAGGGTGAGGGGTGAGAGAGGGGGGGGTAGGAAAGAGACAGGGTGAGGGGTGAGAGAGGGGGGGGTAGGAAAGAGAAAGAGGATGAGAATGATGAATGAAAGAGAGAGGGGTGAGAGAAGAGAGAGGGGTGAGGATAGAAAAGAGGGGGTGAGGACGAGGAATGGAAGAGAGAGGGGTGAGAGAAGAGAGAGAGGGGTGAGGATAGAAAAGAGGGGGTGAGGACGAGGAATGGAAGAGAGAGGGGTGAGAGAAGAGAGAGAGGGGTGAGGATAGAAAAGAGGGGGTGAGGACGAGGAATGGAAGAGAGAGGGGTGAGAGAAGAGAGAGAGGGGTGAGGATAGAAAAGAGGGGGTGAGGACGAGGAATGGAAGAGAGAGGGGTGAGAGAAGAGAGAGAGGGGTGAGGATAGAAAAGAGGGGGTGAGGACGAGGAATGGAAGAGAGAGGGGTGAGAGAAGAGAGAGAGGGGTGAGGATAGAAAAGAGGGGGTGAGGACGAGGAATGGAAGAGAGAGGGGTGAGAGAAGAGAGAGAGGGGTGAGGATAGAAAAGAGGGGATGAGGGTGAGGGAAGAGAGAAATGTGGTGAGGTACGAGAGTGAGAGGGGTGAAGTAAGAAAGAGAGGGGGTGAAAGACAGGAGAAAGGTTTGAAGGATGGTAGAAAAGTGAGAGGTGAGGGTTAGAGGGTGTGTCAGGACAGCAGTCAATGTGACCTGTGTCAAAAAGCAAAGCGGCAGTTATGTCTCTCCCCCTCCCCTCCCCTCCCCTCCCCTCCTCTCTCCCTCTTTAAACCTAAGCCCTGTACAGCAGATGCTCAGGGTCATTAGGCTCACTGGCCAGCATGCACCTTGGACGCCATGTGAGCGATAGGTAGGTCAAATATAGCAATCGCCATGACATCGCCACAGTTAGGTATTCACATGGCTGGCCATCATGCTAAAATTAGCTTAGCATAGCCATTGACAGAGAGATTTCTGGTAGGTAGTAGATCCTAGGTAGAACCTTACAGGTAGACAGACAGACAGACAGGTAAGTAAGTACTTGGTTGTACCTTACAGGCAGACAGACAGATAGGAAGGTAAGTACTTGGTTGTACCTTACAGGCAGACAGACAGGTAGGTAGGTACTTGGTTGTACCTTATAGGCAGGCAGGCAGACAGACAGGTAGGCAGACAGACAGGCAATACACCTCAACAACCTTGTGTATATGACAACTTTTAGCCCGCTAGCACAAACCTCTACAGCCTGTAGGGATCTAGTTGACAGCCTAACATTTCCTTTAGGATGATTGGTGTCAGCAGCACCATGCTTTTCTAAGGCTTGAGTGAATACAGGAAGATGACTAGCTAGTGTGTGTGGGCGAATCACAGACAGGGATTCTGTCTTCTTATTGTCTCTGTTTGTAGCAGTTTTCACAGACACAGGTTATTGGGCCTAATCCTAGTCCAGAAGGAATCTCCAGTAGATATTCTGTGTGGAATACAAGATTACAAACCAACTCTCGTCTAATCAGTCTTCCTCAGGGAAATAGTCTGTTGGTGTTTGTTAAAATGATGGAAATTTGGTTTTGTCGTTTGGTTGGTCCGTAACAATGAGTTATTCCATCCTTTGTGAGTTACTCTGTTGAGAGTGATGCTAAAAACATGGCATGTCACGAACCATGTAAGAGGAAGCAGCAGACAATATGTGGTTGTTTACCTTTTATCCGATGCAATGTACAGGTGGGATTGGAACCTGCAACCTTGTGATCTGCAAATGCTCTAACCACTGAGATATACCCAACCCCTGACAACAACAAACACCTTTTAAAACCAGGATGCTGTCTACTTCGTTCCCTCAACAAGGAGTTGAATCTCAAAACAAACTCCACATGCGGTGGACTGAATCAAGAAGTTAAGCCCAGATCCATCGCAAGTTACGGTCGGGTCTAAAGCTGAGTTAGGGATCAACGGCTAGGAGTTAGGGGTCATGGACAAAGGGGCTAGGAGCCAGGGATTATGGCTGAGTGGCTAGTGGTTAGGACCCCTAGCTAAGGTGCAAGGAGCCAGGTGTAAGGGCTAAAAAGACCCATGGCTTATAGGGGATAATGACAAAAGGTGAGGGGGCTAAAGATGTACTTGAGATGACTGAAATAGAAGAACACTACATGAATCACTCGCTCCCTCTGTCACTCTCTCTCTCTCTCTCTCTCTCTCTCTCTCTCTCTCTCTCTCTCTCTCTCTCTCTCTCTCTCTCTCTCTCTCTCCGTCCATCCCTCCATCCCTTCATCATAAAAACAGCAGGATGTATAGAACACACGGACAAAGATCTGACAATGTTACAAGAAATAGAAAGAAATGAAATTGAAAAATTTCTATCAAATCAGCAACAAACTACTATGCACACCAACTGGCATTCCTCAGTAGCCATGACAACCTACTGTTCTTCTTGCTCCAAAATCATACTGTCCCATAATCACACCCTTTTGTGTTATAAATCAATAACTAGTCTCTCTTAAAATGCTTAGATCTATCTGTATGTACGTCCACCAGCTGTGTGTGTGTGTGTGTGTGTGTGTGTTTGTGTGTGTGAGAGAGAGAGGGGTTTCGGGCAACACACTCTCCACCCTAAGTTTGTGTGTGGGGGGGTGTAAATATATCATTTTCTGACAACACGTGTGCTGTCTGTCCTCTGAAGACCTGCCTGGCTGTAGAACAAAGGATGCTGAACCCGTTGAGCTTTAAAGGAATAGTTCACCCAAAAATAATAATCCTAGGCCTTTTGTGTTGGCTTCAGTTCCCTCATCAGTCTTGCAACAACCCTGTTTGTGCTTTCTGAACTGCGGGCTCAAACATTCAATCGATCACTTCAATCAATTCACTCAAATCCGGAGGCAAAGATTTGAAATCCTGGTTTAAAGAATTGGAAGGGGAAAAAAAGTTGTTCATTTCAACCGATTGAAGAATCATTGATAATGAATGCCTCTCTTTTTTTCCTGATTGATGAACTGGATTTTTTTACTGATTTGAAGGAGATCTGACCTCAGTTACTACAATGATATCTAAAATGTCTTTCTATTGTAATGCTATGACAATGTTACCAATACCATCACATTTTTACATACATTTTGGGACATTTATTTAATTTAATTTGATTATTTAAGTAAATTTAAGTTTATATGCTCCATCGAGTATTGAAATGGTATGATTTAACAGTAGTGTTAAATCATAGTGTTAAACAAAAAACACTTAATTTGTAACTTCCATGTGGAGATTTAACAGTTGACAGTTGAAACAGCTGTTTGTTGTGAGCGCAAGCAAGACTGCGTGCTTCACATTCAGATGCTGTCTGTCTTTCTCTGTCTTGCTCTGTCTTTCTCTGTCTTTCTCTGTCTTTCTCTGTCTTTCTCTGTCTTTCTCTGTCTTTTCATTGAAGGCAATCACACCCAGTGATGATGAGAACAAGTTGACGGTAGGTTCTGTGTGCGTTTGTGTGTTTGTATGTGTGTGTGTTTGTGTTTGTGTTTGTGTGCGTCTGCTTGTATGTCCGAGTGTATGCATGTGTGCACGAGTGGTATGTATAACAAAAAGATTGAACTTGATTTTATTATAATATAATTACAAAATATTTTTCGTAATTGAAAATAAATCTGTGCAGGAGAGGACATTACACTCATATTGTCTTGATGTACGGTTTGTGACAAATAATGCTGTTGCAAAGTTAAAAGTTGTATTTATTTTTATAGAGGTTAAACAATAAAAAGATGGTAACAAAAACAGAGACCCTAACTGGCGATGGTCACCTAGTAGTTTGGGTAATTTCCATTCCGGTGAATGAGTGACACAGACTAAAGCTAGTTAACCAAATCAAATGTATCTGTATAGCCCTTTTTACAAGCAACTAGTATGAGTGGATGACAGGCGATGGGTAACTCATGGTTCCCATCTGTCAGGCTAAGCCCAGACTGCAGAGAGAAGGAAGCTGTGCCTCGCTGCACAATACCCTGATGAGGAACAGCATCTTCCAGCTGATGATCCATACCCTGGACCCCCTCCACGAGGGTAATGACGGTACACGCTAAGGACTTGTACTGTACTAGCTAGTATGTGTCACGCATACAAAACCGGCCCGGATTTGTATGGAAAAGCACTTTCCGACACAGTGACGATCGTTCTCTCTCACACACACACACACACACACACCATACAATGATTTGATTTGACACCTGCTCAGATTTGTGTGTAAAACACATTTTGAAACAGTGACGCTTACACACACACACACACACACACACACTAACATACACAGAGATTCTTACGAAACACAAACACATGCACTGACTTGTCTACACTACTAGACATAAACACTTAACTTTGCTGTACTGGTTGTCCTCCAAGGTCGGTTCAAGGAGAAAGCCTCCATTCTCCACAAGATGGCCAAGCAGAAATGCAAAGATGATGGTGCCAACGGTATTTCAGGTAATTCAGGTTATTCAGACGGTCAAATTCAACTAGCCTTCTCTTTCACACACACACAGACACACACACACCCCCACACACACACAGTTGTGTAGCTAAAGAGAAAAGCATGCTCACACTACTCATCCACCTCATC
This sequence comes from Osmerus eperlanus, assembly GCF_963692335.1. Taxonomy (NCBI): domain Eukaryota; kingdom Metazoa; phylum Chordata; class Actinopteri; order Osmeriformes; family Osmeridae; genus Osmerus; species Osmerus eperlanus. The sequence goes on along the minus strand of NC_085031.1, from coordinate 16,195,750 downwards.
ACAAAACCCACAACTCTAACAACTCTACCTCTTTTGTCTCCATCCGCCCATGTCTTACCCTCCCTCCCTCCCATCCATCTCTTCCTCTCCCACCTTCCAGAGAGGAACATCCCTAACAGCTCCAACGTAGCGGTGGAAGTCACTCCTCCCATGAACGGCACCGTAGGAGGAGAAGTACGACAACTACCCTTCTTTCATCCATCCATCCATCCATCATTCGCGTCATAGTTAACATCCAGCACTTACCAGTAATAAGCATTATTTCAGTAAGCATTATTTGTCTCTTCTCCTCCTCCCCCCTCCTCCCCCTTCCCCTCTCCTCTGGAAGGAGGAAGAGGAGGAAGATGAGGACCAGCCTCTGAGTCTGGCGTGGCCAGAGACCAACCGCAAACGTGTGACGTATCTCCTCATCCTGCCCATCATCATACCACTCTGGCTCACTCTGCCCGACGTCAGGAGAGACGTACGTTTACCGGCCTCTCTGGTTACACACACTCTCTGGTTACACACACACACACTCTCTGGTTACACACACTCTCTGGTTACACACACACACACTCTCTGGTTACACACACTCTCTGGTTACACACACACACACACTGGTTACACACACTCTCTGGTTACACACACTCTCTGGTTACACACACACACACTGGTTACATACAAACACACATATTTGTTTACCTTTGAGGACCAACTGTTCACTCCCATTCAAAATTGTGTTCTTAACCCCTAATCCTGATCTTAGCCCTTGATATGATTCTATCCCTTCTAACACTAACACACCATACACCCCCTAACACCCCAAAGAAAGAGCACTTGAAGTTGTGTGGCTCAAGAACAAGACATGGTCAATATTTTGCAAGTTTATTATCCTTGTGAGGACTACTGGACACACACACACACTCACACAGTTGAATAATGGGTTTGATTTTGATTTTGACCTATACTATCAGACCATTAGAGCAGTCCCAGAAGACAAAAAAACTCCCACCTTCAATACACTTTATACACACAGGAACCAGGTCTGCTGTAGACATAACTACTCTCGGAACAAGCTTCAAATTCAGACTTTTTCTCGCCTTGTCTTCGTTCATCTCTTCTTTCTTCTTCTCTCTCATTCAGACGTCAAAGAAGTTTTTCCCCATCACCTTCCTGGGCTCCATCTCCTGGATCGCAATCTTCTCTTACCTCATGGTGTGGTGGGCTCACCAGGTGTGTGTCTCTCTCTCTCCCCCTCTCTCTTACTCTCTCTCTCTATTACTCTCTCTCTCTCCCCCTCTCTCTTACACTCTCTCTATTACTCTCTCTCTCTCCCCCTCTCTCTTACACTCTCTCTCTATTACTCTCTCTCTCTCCCCCTCTCTCTTACTCTCTCTCTATTACTCTCTCTCTCACCCACTCTCTCTCTTTCTCTCTCTCTTTCTCTCTCTGTTTCCTTCTTTCTCTCTCCCCCTCTCTCTTACTCTCTCTCTATTACTCTCTCTCTCACCCACTCTCTCTCTTTCTCTCTCTCCTTCTCTCTCTGTTTCCTTCTTTCTCTCTCACCCACTCCCTCTCTCTCTCTCTCACCCACTCCCTCTCTCTCTCTCTCTCTCACCCACTCCCTCTCTCTCTCTCCCCCCCCTCTCTCTCTCTCTCTCTCTCTCTCCCCCTCTCTCCGTCTCTCTGTCTCTCTCTCTCCCCCCCCCCCTCCTCTCTCTCTCTCTCTCTCTCTCCCCCTCTCTCCGTCTCTCTGTCTCTCTCTCTCCCCCCCCCCCTCTCTCTCTCTCTCTCTCTCCCCCTCTCTCCGTCTCTCTGTCTCTCTCTCTCCCCCCCCCCCTCTCTCTCTCTCTCTCTCTCTGTCTCTCTCCTTCTCTCTCTCTCTCTCTCTCCCTCCCTCTGTCTTTCCCTCTATTCCCTGTAATCTCATCAGATCCGCCGTCAGTACAGCCTGTGACTTAATCTGGTGTTGCTAATAAACAGAGCAACAAGTCTGCAAAAGCAGCCATAGCCTAACTGACTCCTCGCCGTCTGGAATACGACCCACACCTTTATCAAATTCCACTCTACTCTAACTCCATCTTTCTCTATTCCTCTATCTCTCTCTTCCCGTTTCCCTTCCTTCCTTCCCTCTCTTTCTCTCTCTCTCTCCCCCTTTCTCTTCCCTTTCTCTCTCTAACTCCATCTCTCTCTATTCCTCTATCTCTCTCTTCCCTCTCTCTCTCTTCCCCTTTCTCTTCCCTTTCTCTCTCTTTCTAACTCAATCTCTCTCCCTCCCTCTCTCTTTCTCTCTCTCATCCACGTGCAGGTTGGAGAAACGTTCTGGGTCACAGAGGAGATCATGGGTTTGACCATCCTTGCAGCAGGGACCTCCATCCCTGACCTCATCACCAGTGTGATCGTGGCCAGGAAGGGGCTGGGCGACATGGCCGTGTCCAGCTCCGTGGGCTCAAACATCTTCGACATTACCGTAGGGTATGTCCCCCAGCCTCACACCGAGGCGAATCAAATGCACCCTCACTTCATACATTCATTGATACAAGTCTGGTGCCCAGTGACAGTCAGTTTGCTGTCTTTGTCCCAGTAGGGTGATATCTAACATGTGACACCTCTCTTTGTTCTTCCTCTCTCCCTTCCTCCCTGCCTCCAGCCTGCCGTTCCCCTGGCTGCTGTGGAGTCTGTTGAACGACATGAGCCCGGTGATAGTGAGCAGCAACGGCCTGTTCTGCGCCATCGTGCTGCTCTTCCTCATGCTCCTGTTCGTCATCATCTCCATCGCGGCGTGCAAGTGGAGGATGAGCAAGCTTCTGGGCATGCTCATGTTCCTGCTGTACTTTGTCTTCCTCATCATCAGCGTGATGCTGGAGGACAAGATCATCGTCTGCCCTGTGTCCATCTGAGGACGACACGCAGGCAGGCACGCACGCACATACACACGTATACATATTTACACACACACACACGTATATGTATATATATATATATATGTATCATGTGAATAAAAGGTAGGTGCACAAACATGTATGAACTGTATGCACAAATAGAAACACACAGGAAAGGAAGACACCGATGCAGAAAAACCAGCACTTACACTCACAGAGAAAAGCAAAGATACACACACACACACACACACACAGCGCCCTCTGCAGAGGGACAGGGAGAGACAATTGGACAGAAGGACAACCTGAGGCCCTCCCTCAGAGAAGCACAAGTTATTATGATGTCACAAAGGCCCGGCAGGGTGGGCGGAGCCTCATGACACGCCCTCACTCTACCCAATGAGAAGAGCTCCTTCCGTCGTGTATTTTTATTTTTGAAAGCTGTTGGTGACACGATAGTCCAGGCTGTGATGGGGATTGGAAGACCTGTGTCTGGTGGCATGAATGGGGACAGAGGACTAACTGGTTATTATGTAGCAACCCCAGCCAGACACCCAGATTAGTGCAACACTGAGTCTAAACCATGGTGAGGCTTTGAAAACGTTGACAAGAGGTATTTGGGTTTTCTCCTGTGCTTCCTGTGTGAGAGAAACAAAGACACAAAAGAGGGGGGGGGGGGGACAGGAGAATGAGCGGGGAATTGAGGAGTAGGCAGAGAGGAGAACTGGTGCAGACAACGAGATGTTTATAACTGCATGTTCTACGATGGTTCAGTGACACGAACTATCGTAGAATGCTAGTTCAGCGGCGTCCAGTGACGCGGTGCGTTTCTGTGGACGCCATGTTCTGTTCTGTCCTCAAGTAGTTTAGTTCTGTCGATATGAACCTATACTTTGTGTCAGAGGGTGCAGGTTAGGGTGTTTCCACTTCGTTTAAATGGAGGGTCATTTTTTCATGGTTTGTCACTATGGGGGCTTCTTGCAAAGTATACCATGTGACAGGAAAGGATTTCGACAATCGTTTTGTTTTCCAATCATTAGTATTGTTGCGATTTGCAAATGTTAACTTATAGGAGAATCTATTCTGAAACATCATTCCATGATTAATACTTATTTTTTTGCTTTGATTGTATTGTATTTGTGTCCCACGATGATTTACTATTTTCCTATTATGTCATTTTCTCAGGTCTTCCTTTGCAAAAGTTTCAACAAAACAAAAATCGTCTGTGCTGTTGTGGGACAGATTATCTATTCGTAATTAAATAATTATAAATGTTGTATTTCTAATTTTAGATAGACATAACATGTCATAAGAATCCCTCCCCAAGTCCTCAACCCTATCTTCACAGACGTGTCAACATCGACAACTAAGGTGCATCCATTTATGTTACTACTTGTATTGTTTATAACACTTTGTCTTTTTTATCTATGGTGCCCTTCACACAGCACTGTATGAGATAAATGCAATACATCCTTCCCTACTTTACCCTAAGCTTTACCCTTTGTAAAACACACAATAATGATGTCAGAACAACCAGAAAAGACCACTTTCTAGCGTAGCTCACAAGTAGATTGAGACCTGATATTCTATATTATTTTTCAAACTTGAAAACTTATCAAATATACAAAATAAGAAACTTTGCTTTCTGATTTATAAGGGATCAACAATTAAATCCAATTGCAACTTTTTTTTGTTTCCAATATTTCTATAGAATAATATTTTTCAGGAGCTTGAGTTGTGGGCAGAATTTCATTTCAGATTTAATATATGACATAACACTGTTGTAAACCTTTGATCAGACTGATGGATGAGTTACCAGCCCAAATTCAGTTTCCAAATAGAAAAAAGCTATTTTATGAAAGGTGGTATGAGAAATATACTCATCGCATTACATATTTATAAAACTCTGGGGCTCAATACGTTTTATAATAATTTTACCAATGCTGTAGAATATGTGCAACCATTTTAGAGGACATAATCAAAAAGGTTGGATTTTCCTTTATTTCAAACAGCAACCACAGCTAGGGGAGCCACACATACACTTCAAACTCCAAGCTGTTTTCGTATGGTTTCCATGGTTTCCTATGCGAGTGCTAATATTAAAGTATGAATGAATATAGAGAACATGTCAGCAATATGTTTCAGGTCACAATAGAGGTCAATACTTTTGTATCTCCCGTAAAGATACTGTATATAATCATAATCATTTACTACTTTAATCATGAATAAAACTGTAAAAACAAACCCCCCTAAATCCTGCAACATTATATCAGTCCTTCTGTATAAAGTGTCATATGCTAATAAATAAAAATTACAATTTTAAATCTGATTGGGTGTCTGATTTCTTGGGCAATAGGCCAATATCCTAGCCAAAAACATGAAAGCCCAAACAATATTATTGTTTGGGCAATATAAACAGTATTGCTTGCCTCAGACTGGACCTCTCTCCTCAGACCCCAGGCTGTGATTATATGGCTGATCTGCATGTATGTATGACTGCCTGCAGCTGCACCTGGTCCCTGGCTGGATGATAAGTGAGATGGTTCAATTGCATTCAGGCTTAATTGCTTTATTTATCCTTGGTATCCCGGATGTTGCAATATGAATTCTTTCGGCTCAAATTTTTGGGGGATCAAACCTTTTGGATCTGAATTTCAGAATTCGAATATGAGCAGCCGGAATATTGTTCGATTTGAATTTCTAAGGTTTGAATTTTTTTTATTACATTTTTGGGATCTGAATTTTACTGTTCGAAATTAAGCAACCTGAATTTCCGAACCTTTAATTTTTGGATCAGATTTCTTTTTTTTACATTGAAATAAATTCATATTTCAATTTTAAAGAGGTGGATTCAAAACCAACAAACTCGGTGGTGTTTACATTTCAATATTAAGTATTCAATTTCTTTGAAAATTCAAAACATTATGTCACTGATTTTCTCCCATAAAATGTAGTTTTATATGACAATGAAAATTACAAAACAACATTCTAACCCGACAGTGATTGCTATTGTACTCCCAGAGCTGTGAGATTCAACTCCAATGGTTTATGAAGCTACATTCAGTGGGGATCTAAGCTACAGGCAGCTAAATTTATGGTTGAGACAAGTCATCTATTGACCCCAAACAGGTAGTAGGAAGCTACCAGCAGTGAAAGCTTTTAGCTCTTACCCAGCCCTTTGTTCATATCTATGTGAACAAAAATTATCGACTGAATCAGTCTGTGTCCGTACTGGTGTGGTGTGGAATAAAATGTGCTTGTTTAATTATTTAGCGCTGCTGTTACAAGTGAAGGGTGTGCAATCGGAAGAGATAGACGCCATTTAGTGGTATATTGGTTAACGTGTGTCGGGATCCCCTTCAATATAATAAAAACAATGTTAAGCTTTTTTACAATGAAACTTTCGTGGAAACAAACCACTCCGTTCATATGAATGTTTTTAAAATAATTTTCTTTTTACACAACCATTTTTATCAGTCAGATGAAATCTTATCTTGAGCTAGTCATTTATAATCGTTGTCACTGATAAAAACAAAGAAAATCACATTGTTGGGGCTTTTATTTTGAAGAATAAAAACAAAGTAAAACCGGAAGCAAGCTGTTGTACAACCAGTAAATCTAGTACCGTTATTGCTAGGCTAACTAACAGAACCCCACGGCCAGGACTTTGTATAGAACTGTCAAAAATAAATTATCAGGGTCTTGGAACCTGTAAATCCTGAATCAATAAACAACGTTTTCTGAAAACGTTAGACGCTCAAGACGCTAACGCTAGCTAGCCTAGCTAGCTGTCTATTGTAGCTAACAGAATGGATCTGCCTGAGCCTTCGGTGGATGCTGCTGCTGCTACGTCGGAACCCAAAGATGTGACCAAGACCATGGAGTTGTCCGCCGCTGTGAGAGCAAAAATTGAACGGAACCGTCAACGGGCACTGATGCTCAGACAAGCCCGATTGGCAAGTCGAGGCTCCGCTGTCGTTAAAGGGGCAACTTCGGCGAAAGTGGCAAAAACTATTGATACTGGTGCGGGGTTTTTCATTGACGAAGAAGACGACGGTGAACAAGAGCAGAGAGTTATTAAAGTAGTTCACCAACCAGGTACTTACCGGAATAGAAGAGAGTGATATTCTTCAGGACGTGTTGTTTTGTTCAAGGTTGTTCTAAAGGCAATACAGATATACCCCCAAATAATTATCCGGGCGCGACCACTCACGTTGCCGGTGCAAACGAATGGTTTATTTCACAAAATTGTTACATGTGTCTGGCATAGCACACTACACAATAAGGTGCACCTGCGGTGCTTAGCAATAAGCGTATCCAGTCTTGCAAAATGTGATTCCTAGAGCTTTGACAACGATAAGTATGTGCGCTTCTCCCCCTAGCTCCTGTGATAGAGGCAGACTACCTGGTGTGTGACAACTGTGACAAACCCTTCATGGACTCCTACCTTAGCAACAGCTTTGACCTGTCTGTCTGTGACAAGTGCCGGTAATGTCCGAAATTTTGAAAAGCGTCAAAACGTCTCCTGACCAAACCTGGCACCCTTCTAATTTGATTTGTTTGTGTTTACCATCACGTATCTCTCCACACTCCTTTTTCTCTTCCTCTGCTCTCCATCTCTATCACCCCCCCCCCCCGCCCCCCCCCCAGAGACAACGAGGTGAAGCACAAGTTGGTGTCCCGTACGGAGGCCAAGCAGCAGTACCTGCTGAAGGACTGTGACCTGGACCAGAGGGAGCCCCCCCTCAGGTTTGTGCTGAGGAAGAACCCCCACAACCCCCACTGGGGAGACATGAAGCTCTACCTCCAGCTGCAGGTGTGTGTTGTAGGATCTCACAGACAGCCTGCTGCATCCTTTCGGACTTAAATTCCTTTCACTCAGTTCTGTGTTCCTGTTCTCCGGTGTGTGTGTGTGTATGTATGTGTTTGTTCCCGTTCTCCTCTGTGTGTGTGTGTGTTCATTCCTGTTCTCCTGTATGTGTGTGTGTGTGTGTGTGTGTGTACAGGTAGAGAAGAGGTGTATGGAGGTGTGGGGTTCGGAGGAGGCCCTGGATGAAGCTAAAGAGTCACGCGAGGAGAACAGAGAGGTCCAGAAACAGAAACGCTTCAACAAGAAAGTCAAAGGTCAGCTCGTTAGGGTTGGTTAATACAGTTTGATTAGATCTGGTTGGAGAAAAGTTCTAGTTTATCTTCTGTTGCTCATGCGTCACTGTAGGCTTCATACGTGTGCGCGTGCGTGTCTGTGTGTGTGTGCGCGCGTGCGTGTGTGTGTATGTGTGTGCGTGTGTGTGTCTGTGTGTGTGTGTAGAGCTACGCAGGGCAGTGCGCAGCAGTATGTGGACTAAGGACACCAGCGTCCACAAGCATGAGTACGGGCCTGAGGAAGTGCTGGACGAGGAAGAGGATCTCTACAAGAAGACCTGCACCTCCTGTGGACATGAGCTCACCTACGAGAAGATGTAGAGGACGCGCACACGCTCACTGACGCACGGACACACAGACGGATACAGGAGTGAAAGATGGACAGACAGACATTATGATACATACACATGCAGTACCACACCACCTTGTCTTGAAATGTAAAAATGACTGTAAATGAACTTATATTATTTTTTTTATTTTTTTTGTAAAATGTGTGTGTCATTTTGAATGATAAATTAATTGAACATGTTTGAAGAAAAATAACAAAAACGACACAAAAATTAACACTTATTAAAACGTTGTCTTTATAAAATGCATCATTGTTTATTGCAAGCAACTGGAAATTTGTCATTTGCAAAAGTTCCCAAAGAAAGTAGAAAAGAAAAAAGATTAAAATGCATTTGGTTGAACAATTGCGTTTACATCTGCAGCTTTCAAATTCAGATTTTGCCCTCCAGAATTTGCTGTGCGTACTGCTAAACAGTTTAAATTGCTTTCAATTCCAGAGCTCGTCAGTTTGTACAGTTTCTTACAATTTAAAACTTTTTTGGGGTCTTCAATTGGCATTATTTTGAACTTCTCATACGGCGGAATCAACACCTCTTCCTGATCAACTGTAACTTCATTACACGTGAGGTTAGCGCCGTAGCACGTCATAATCTCAAAGCAATCCTGCTCTCCATATTTAACCAGATTACTTTTGAGTGAACTGGAAGTGAAGGATCCAAAACGAATTTCAGTATCATCTTTAACGTTAAAAGTGTCTTTGGTTCTTCGGTATGTTGTGACGCATTCTGGTTGTCTCTTTTTGAGGAGACGGATCGCGTCGGACAACAGGAAGTGGATAGCGTGGTAACTGAAGCCACTTTTGTACACTGGCCCTTTGGTTCTTACTGCGGTCATGAAATTATGATAAAAATGATTTTTATTATATGTGTAACAATATAAAGCCTTGAAATGATCTAATTTGAGATCTAATTTGTTGCAATTGCACTTTAGCTTATCTTCGGCCCACTTTTCAGACTTGGTCCATATGTTTTTGAATATTTCGTTTTTTAATTCACTTCTTAAATAATTATTTACTTTCTCATGCATTTTTGGGGTGCAGCCGTAGTACATGTCATCGACAGATTCAGGGGCATTGTCTAAAGGGAAGACGTTCTGCTGTATGACCCCGGACCCTTCAGAGTGTGGAGAGATCTACACAGAGGGGACAAAAACAGAGCACTGATAACAGGTTATATCTTTTATCTACCTCTTTGTGTTCATCTGTCTTTCTGTTGGTCATCTCTCCTTCACTCAAATTTTTACAAACAAACTTTAACACACAAGCATACACACACACACACTCATTCTTAATCATGACGTGACTACAACAGCATCTTACCTTAGAGTCCACAGTCAGGATGCAGACATGGAGGAGGATCAGCAGGGTAAAGATCATCTTGTCTCCAGGTGTGACGGTTGAAGTACAGGTATCCATCAACATCGGTACACCGCCAAAAAGTATGTGGGACTGAGAAAATAAAGAAAATAATATAGACAACTATAAGCCGCAAATTATTTTTTCTGTGTCCAATTATGTCCATACTTTTAATTAAATATTTGTTTGTGTAACTTGCTTAGTTGTACTACGCTTAATTTTCAAGGGAGTCCTGGCCATGCAGGCAGGCAGAAAGCAGCGTATAAGAACAGGCCTGTGCAGCTCCAGATAAACACAGAAGCTGGCCATCACAACCCACACCACCCGCATCCCCACTATGGAGAACCAGCCTTCTGGAAGGTTCCACACCACCCGCACCCCCACTATGGAGAACCAGCCTTCTGGAAGCGTCCACACCACCCGCACTCCCGCTATGGAGAACCAGCCTTCTGGAAGGTTCCACACCACCCGCACCCCCGCTATGGAGAACCAGCCTTCTGGAAGGTTCCACACCACCCGCACCCCCGCTATGGAGAACCAGCCTTCTGGAAGGTTCCACACCACCCGCACCCCCGCTATGGAGAACCAGCCTTCTGGAAGGTTCCACACCACCCACACCCCCACAATGGGGAACCAGCCTTCTGGAAGGTTCCACACCACCCACACCCCCACAATGGGGAACCAGCCTTCTGGAAGGTTCCACACCACCTGCACCCCCGCTATGGAGAACCAGCCTTCTGGAAGCTTCCAAACCACCCACACCCCCACAATGGAGAACCAGCCTTCTGGAAGGTTCCACACCACCCGCACCCCCGCTATGGAGAACCAGCCTTCTGGAAGGTTCCACACCACCTGCACCCCTACTATGGAGAACCAGCCTTCTGAAAGCTTCCACACGGGGCTCTGAAGACTCCTGTCACCACGGCTGTGCTTCCAACAAGACAGGAACCTCTTCAGAAATGTTTGCAAACTCGGACCCCTTCTCATTGCAGTCAAATAGAAAGTATTCCCTTTACTTATGCCTTAAACCCCCATCCAACACCATACACACACATCATTTAATTTAACTTTGATTTTGAAGGTGAACTTACCAGGGTGACAGAGTATCGGGGTCTTTAGCAAACTGTCATCGGGCTCTACTTATGTACTTGTCCAAGAAAGCCCACAAGAGACACACACACACACTCTGTCAGAAGTTCTTTCGTCTGGTTCACATCATTACAATCCTAACATGCAACACACACACACACACAGGTGAATAGGAGAGTATCTTGGTGAGAGCAGTTCTCCGAAATATGACTCACCAACCCACATAGCAGTCTGCACACAAATGTGTGTCGGCACACACAAACACATGCATGATTGACACACATGCAAAAGTGAGATACACACACATTTGTGACATTGAGGTAACAAAGGACACAGAAAATTGCACTTTTGTCTTCTTGAGGGGTTTTAATCTCAGTTTACTCTGCTAAACGAGCCAAAATGCTCTTGACACAAACACATTTTCTTTTAAAATAGTATCTGCTGGTCTACATGCACTAACATATATGTAAGGTATTTTATTGTGTAACCTCTCAGTTGAATGTTAAGAGGAAGTTACAGAAAACATTGAGTTTTTATTGTGACGAGAAAGACAGGAAGTGGTTAAAGGGGGGTATGTTTCTCACAGTGTGACTGTAGTGTGTTAAAGGGGGGTATGTTTCTCACGGTGTGACTGTAGTGTGTTAAAGGGGGGTATGTTTCTCACGGTGTGACTGTAGTGTGTTAAAGGGGGGTATGTTTCTCATGGTGTGACTGTAGTGTGTTAAAGGGGGGTATGTTTCTCAAGGTGTGACTGTAGTGTGTTAAAGGGTGGTATGTTTCTCACGGTATGACTAGTGTGTTAAAGGGGGGTATACGTGGTGATAAGTTATTACAGCTCCTGATTGGATCTTTGGATTGGACACGGAAGATAGAAACCACATCTAGTAGGAAAAATCACGCACCAATGAAAACTAACTTGGATCATGACTAAATTAGAATGTTGATTTTGGCATCGGTCCAAATTGTATTGCGCCTATTGAGTACCCCCGGTATAAACAAATACATTTGAATGACCTTTTATTCATTTGTTGTGCAAACTAAGGTGTGTGTGTGTTCAGACCTAGCCCACAAGGGTAGTTAAACAAGGCCACACAAACAAACACATTTGGAATGAAGACACCCAACATCCCTTTAGGTTGCAACTTATCTTGTGGAACAATTGACGCCATACAGCGTGTGTGTGTTTGTGTCAAGAGCATTTTGGCTCGTTTAGCAAACTGAGATTAAAACCCCTCAAGAAGACAAGTGTCACGACGTGAGGTGGTGTTGGACCCAAACGCAGGGGAGTCGGCAGGCATGGCAGAAACAAGGGTTTTATTCTCAAAACTGGGAACAGATAGGGTACTCACACGGACAGGTATGGTAAGGACAAGACAAAGACTGGACACAAAACAGGAACCTAAATACACACCCAAATGACACAGGTGGACACTGACGCTAACGGGACAGGTGAAGACAATGACAGGGAAACACTAGGGCAGGACAAAAAACTGAAACTGGGGGGGGCACGGCTGTGGCCGTGACAGTACCCCCCTCTCAAGGGACGTCACCGGACGTCCCACAAGGCCGGAGCAGGTCCGGGGGTCGGCCCGGAGGCAGGGCAGAGGGTCGGGGCAGGTCCAGGGACCGGCCCGGAGGCTGGGCAGAGGGTCGGGGCAGGTCCGGGGGTCGACCCGGACGCAGGGCAGAAGGCCGGCGGCCCGGAGCAGGTCCAGGGAACCACCCGGGGGCAGGACGGGCACAGGGGACGGGCACAGGAGACGCCTGGGAGCGCGGACGAGGGGGCGCCTGGGAGCGCGGACGAGGGGGCGCGGACGAGGGGGCGCCTGGGAGCGCGGACGAGGGGGCGCCTGGGAGCGCGGACGAGGGGGCGCCTGGGAGCGCGGGCACGGTGGCAGGCTCCGGCCAGGAGTCCTCGGGCGGAGGAGGAGGGGGGGGCCAGGAGTCCTCGGGCGGAGGAGGAGGGGGCACAGGGCAGGACCGAGGCAGGGGCACAGGGCAGGACCGAGGCAGGGGCACAGGGAAGGACCGAGGCAGGGGCACAGGGCAGGACCGAGGCTGGGGCACAGGGCAGGACCGAGGCCGGGTACCGGCGGCAGGCGGCCGAGACCCCCCGGCAGGAACAGCCTCGGTGCTCCGGGTGCTGGGCGGCACAACCTTGTTCGTCCGGGCGCAGGGCGGCACAACCTCAGAATGAGGCAGGGGCACAGGGCAGGATCGAGGCAGGGGCCCAGGGCAGGACCGAGGCTGGAGTCGGGGTTCAGGCTGGGGCTGGAGCCGGGGTAGGAACCAGGACTTGGGGTGGGCCCTCCGCTGCAGGCTTCGGGGTCCACCAAAAGCAAGTCGGGTCCCTAGGAAAGGGTTCGGGGAACTCTCTGCTGGGTCCATTTGTGGTCCTTCTGTCACGACGTGAGGTGGTGTTGGACCCAAACGCAGGGGAGTCGGCAAGCATGGCAGAAACAAGGGTTTTATTCTCAAAACTGGGAACAGATAGGGTACTCACACGGACAGGTATGGTAAGGACAAGACAAAGACTGGACACAAAACAGGAACCTAAATACACACCCAAACGACACACAGGTGGACACAATGACGCTAACGAGACAGGTGAAGACAATGACAGGGAAACACTAGGGCAGGACAAAAAACTGAAACTGGGGGGGGCACGGCTGTGGCCGTGACAAAAAGTGCAATTTTCTGTGTCCTTTGTTACCTCAATGTCACAAATGTGTGTGTATCTCACTTTTGCATGTGTGTCAATCATGCATGTGTTTGTGTGGGCCGACACACATTTGTGTGCCTGTGTGTGGTCTGCTCTGTGGGTTGGTGAGTCATATTTATAGAGAACTGCTCACACCAAGATACTCACCTATTACTGTGTGTGTGTGTTGCACTGAGACCCTTTAAGGAAACGATTCTGTGCATTTTATGTTTAAACATGTCCAACTACTGTATTTAAGCACTCTTGAGAGAGAGAGTCTTCACTCATGCTAGCCACTCTGTTGTGGATTGGTTTCATGATCCGACGTCGAGCTAATAAAACCAAGTCAACCCTTTTCCAATTGTCGTGCCTCTTTCCGGCCTGACTCTATCTCTACCTGTCTCTTTGTTCCTGTCTCTCTCTACTTGTCTCTCTCAATACTCTAACTATGCCAAGAGGCATGGTTTTGGTTGTTTGGCCAATGTAAAAAACCCTAGATAAGTGATATGTAACTTTCTCTTATCATCGCAACCAGGAGTGACTGACAACAAAAGAGCGGACAGTGAGAATACACACTCTCACACAAACACACACACACACTCTCACACAAACACACACACACATTCTCTCTCACACACACACACACACACACACACACACACACACACACACACACACACACACACACACACACTCTCACACAAACACACACACACACATTCTCTCTCACACACTCACACACACACATATACACACTTTCACACAAACACACACACATATTCTCTCTCACACACACACACACACACTCTCTCACACACACACACACACACACACACACACTCTCACACACACACACACACACACACACACACACACACTCTCACACAAACACACACACATATTCTCTCTCACACACACACACACACACACTCTCACACAAACACACACACATATTCTCTCTCTCTCTCTCTCTCTCTCTCACACACACACACACACACACACACACACACACACACACACACACACATATACACACTTAAAAATCAGACAACGCTAGAATACACAGCCTCGCGAGAAGGGGAGGCAAATACACCTGCTCAATAAATACACACACTCTGTCTGAAGCACATTCGCACACACTCTGACTGAAGCACAATCGCACACACTCTGACTGAAGCACATTCGCACACACTCTGACTGAAGCACAATCGCACACACTCTGACTGAAGCACATTCGCACATACTTGAACTCTTAGTCAAGGTCTGGACCCCACCTCTTCTCACAGGTATGCCTCTGTTTTAACTCAAATATGATACAACAATGTGTTTAGTCTTTGTTTTAGATTCACTTTTGGATTGCTGTGATTTTTAAATTTTTATAACAGTGTTGCTGTTTCCAAGTATAATAGTTTTACTTTAGCCGATTGTACTGTACGAGTGACACTTTAGATTAGATTAGATTAGATTCAACTTTATTGTCATTGCACAGAGTACAGTAGTGAGGCAACGAAATGCAGTTTAGCATCTAACCAGAAGTGGAAAAACAGCAAAAAGTGCAGAGCATGGCATGTGTAAAGTGCAATAAGTGAACAAATAGACACAAATAGACAGTAAATACAAACAGCAATTGGGACAAGAATAGCAGCAATGAATAAGAAGTGTAAATAAGTATGCAAAGTGCAGGTGCAATGTAGGCAAAGTGCTGGTGCAATGTAGAAGGAATGTAGATGTTTAAAGGTAGGCTGAGACAGGTGATGCCAGGTGTTGGCAGTTGGTCTGACTGGGCTTGTTTGCCCAGATAAGACCTCCTGATACCCATGGTGTAGTGAGGTCTGGAGATAGGGGAATACTCTAGTACAGTGGATATCAAACCTGGTCCTCCTGCCCTTTATGTTTAAAACGTTTCCCTGCTCCGACACACCTGATGAATGGGTCGTTATTAAGCTCTGTGGAAGCCTGATAATGATTGTACATTTGAATCAGGTGTGTTGGAGCAGGTAAAACATCTAAAACATACAGGACAGCGGACCTCAAGGACCAGGATTGAACACTCCTGCTCTAGCATATTCTTGCATACTTTACTATATTCTAATAGTGAATTTCCTTAAATTCCTAAAACAGTTTAGTGGAAGTTGACACAACTGCACTGTGTGTCTGTGAAAACAAATGTGGGTATATCTCTGTGTAGTACCATCGATTACAGCTCTGGATTTAATCTTGTTTAGTAGATCGAAAGAGGGAGTGGGAGAGGAGGAGAGAGAAGAGAGGGAGAGAGAAGAGAGGGAGGCAAAGAGGAAGGGAAGAGAGAGATAGAGAAAGAGGGAGAAATAAAACAGGTTGATAGAGCCTGTATTAGACAATTCATCACCTCCTGGTCCTGGGATCTCCTCCCCCGTAGGTGTGCAGAGCTCCTGTCTGCTGCCATGACTTCCTCCCTCCTCTGGGTGGCGCTGTGTCTTCTCCTCCCAAGCCCCTTCAGGGCCTTCAAACCCCTCTTCTCCCTGGACGGGGACTCCCTCACCCACCGCCAGATCACGGTGAGGGCCGTCCTGCGGAAGACAGCCGAGGCCTGCCAATCCCTCGCCACGGCCGAGGGGCGGGGCTTCAGCTTGACGGTGAGCGGTCCGGTTGGAGGGTAGATCATTTAATGCCATCAATCAACCGATCAATTAAATACTTTCAATTAAGTAATTAACCAATCAAAACCCTCCTGGCCTCCAGATTGATGACAGCCTGACGGTGACTAAGGTTCAGAGGGCGTGTTCCTCCGACGGCTCAGCCCTCCTTTCCTTCATCGCGTTCCACACCGCCGTTGCCAAACTGTATTTTAGCAACGCGCTTGTGGACGTCGCCATGGCGCTGAGTGAGAAGCATCACTTTGATGACGAGGCGTTCTCGGGAGGCCGTGATGTCATAACCTCAGGTAGGGAGGAGGGAGGGAAGGAGGGAGGAGTGGGAGTAGAGAGAGGGAGGCGGGGGGAGGGAGGAGGGAAGAGGGAGGGAGGAAAGAGGGGGAGCAGAGAGAGGGGGATGGAGATGGGGAGGGGGGTGGCAATTAATTAGCTGCAGATCTATATGTACTATCTGCTCTACTCTACTCGACTCTGTTCTACTCCATGCTACTCTGCTCTCCTCCTGATGCTACTGTGCTCTACTCTGTTCTAGGAGTATCTGCCGTGAAGGAGAGTGTGAAAGCTCAGCGCTTCCTCTCAGGCAGACTGGTTCTGGGACGCGTCTGTCACACACTGCAGGTGAGGAAGAGGAGGAGGAGGAAGAAGAGGAGGAAGACAGTCTGTGATAACTATATAGATTATGAATACAGTGATGAATTCGGATTATGTTGATGATCATGATGACATGTGTGTGTGTGTATGTAGGATTTTTACAGTCACAGTAACTGGGTGGAGCTGGGAAACAGGGTCCCTTACACAACCCTCATACGACCTGACCTTCCTCTCTCCAACCTGGCAGGTGTGTGTGTGATACGGAATGCATATTTCTGTATGTTTCTGACAAAGCAAATGAGTGATTGAGTGTGCGAGCGATTGAGAAACAATCTACTCATAGACAACAGTGTTTCTGTTCGAAATGAAAGAAGGTTGAGTCAGTGTGTCAGTGTCAACATTTTTCCCCACCTGCCATTCATCGATTCACCTATCAGATCGGAGTTCAGTTGTTTGGATGTCCACTAACCTCCCCAACACACATTCCTGTCACTCAGCACACAAAACCTGCTCATAGGACAGACACACACACACACGCACGTACACACTCACACTCTCCCTCTACTGATGAACCAGTTTTTCCGCTAACAGAATTTACAATGGTTATCCTTGAGTTCACACACACAAATACACAAATATAGTTTTGATTAGCTGCTCCCTGTTCCCAGACCCCAGTACTCCGACTTGTAGGAACTGTGTGGCAGGAAACTGTAGTGACAACATCCTGTCTGAGGTTCTACAGCAGGGCCTGCTCACATCAGGGTACTTCAACCTTTTGTCCTCCGCCAAGCCTGCAGGTACACACACACACACACACTCAAATACACATACTCATTCACACACACACACTCTCATATACATACTCATACACACTCACACACACACTCACACACTCAAATACACATACTCATTCACACACACACACACACACACACACAGACAGACAGACACACACACCCTCATATACATACTCATACACACACACACACACACTCTCATATACATACTCATACACACTCACACCCACACCTACACTCAAACACACACACACTGATACTCACACACACACATACCTCACACGCACGTTCCCCCTGCAGGTAAATGCAGTCACGGGGGCTTGTTCGACCAGACCAGTGGTCAGGATGCGGTGGGAGGGATCAACAAGGATGACGTGGGTGCAAGTCATGGTCACATGCACCATGTGGCGGCGGAGGTGGCGGTTGACGCTACGACAGAGCTGCTAGAGGACCTCAGGGCCTTCGCTGGTGACCGAGACTTCCTACGGTAACCTGAAGAGGACACAGTTAAGAGTTTGGAACTGAGAGTCTAGAATTTAGAATTTGGAACTGAGAGTTTAGAATTTAGAATTTGGAACTGAGAGTCTAGAATTTAGAATTTGGAACTGAGAGTTTAGAATTTAGAATTTGGAACTGAGAGTCTAGAATTTAGAATTTGGAACTGAGAGTTTAGAATTTAGAATTTGGAACTGAGAGTTTAGAATTGAAACGGAAGAACTGAGAGTTTAAGAACTGAGAGTTTAGAATAGAGAGTTTAGAATAGAGAGTTTAGAATAGAGAGTTTAGAATAGAGAGTTTAGAATTCTCTACAGGATGAGGAAGTGTTCTCTTGTTGGTGAGGCTCACACAGTTTCTGTCTGTCTGTCTCCCCCGCAGTCTGATGGGCCTATCCCAGTCCTCGGTGTTGTGTTTCGTCATCGACACCACAGGCAGCATGAAGGATGACATTGCAGAGGCCAAGCGTGTCTCCTTCTCCATCATCGACAGCAGGAGAGGAAGCCAGCAGGAGCCCTCCGCCTACATCCTGGTGCCCTTCAACGACCCTGGTAGGGCTGAGAGTATGTGTGTGCGCCTGTGTGTGCACCTATGTGTGTGCGCCTGTGTGTGCACCTATGTGTGTGCGCCTGTGTGTGTGCGCCTGTGTGTGCACCTGTGTGTGTACGCCTGTGTGTGTGCGCCTGTGTGTGCACCTGTGTGTGTACGCCTGTGTGTGCGCCTGTGTGTGTGTGTGTGCGCCTGTGTGTGTGCCTGTGTGTGTGTGCGCCTGTGTGTGTGTGTGTGTGCCTGTGTGTGTGCCTGTGTGGGTGTGCCTGTGTGTGTGCCTGTGTGTGCGCCTGTGTGTGCGCCTGTGTGTGCGCCTGTGTGTGTGTGCCTGTGTGTGCGCCTGTGTGTGTGCGCCTGTGTGTGCCTGTGTGTGTGTGCCTGTGTGTGTGTGCCTGTGTGTGCGCCTGTGTGTGTGTGCGCCTGTGTGTGTGCCTGTGTGTGTGCCTATGTGTGCCTGTGTGTGTGCCTGTGTGTGCCTGTGTGTGCCTGCCTGTGTGTGCCTGTGTGTGCCTGTGTGTGTGCGCCTGTGTGTGCGCCTGTGTGGATCGGACCGACCATTCTCGATTATTCTGTCATTCAACTCAAAAGACACAACTGAGGTTTTTAAGGTTGTGTTTGTTCACTTGGGTTTTGTAATCTCGTTGTGTGTGCGTAGGTTTTGGCCCTTTATTAATGACCACAGATGCCAACATTTTCAAGCAGAAGATCAATGAGCTGCAAGCAAAAGGCGGCGGGGACATACCAGAATTATGTCTGTCTGGACTACAGGTGTGTGTGTTTGTCTGGACTTTAGGTTTGTGTGCGTCTTGACCTTAGGTGTGTGTGTGTGTAATTTGTTCTGTTTTAGATGACTATTTGTAATTTGTGTGTGCATTTGTGTGTATGTAACGACTCACTGTGTGTGATTCCCAGCTTGCCCTCACAGGGGCACCTCCGTCTTCTGAGATCTTTGTGTTCACGGATGCTCCGGCCAAAGACGTCGCCTTGAAGAGCACAGTCACTGCCCTCATAGAGAGCACCAAGTCTGTGGTGAGCTCTCCACCTCCCCTCTCTCTCTCTCTCTCTCTCTCTGTCCTTTCTCACTTTCTCTCCAATCTCTCCTCTTTCTCTCTCTCTCTCTCTCTCTCTCTCTCTCTCTCTCTCTCTCTCTCTCTCGCTCTCTCTCTCTCTCTCTCTCTCTCTGTCTCTCTGTCTGTTCTTTGCCAAACTCCTCTCTCTTCTTCTCCACAACTCATTCCTCCCTTCCTCTCCTCTCCCTCCTCAAGGTGACCTTCATGTTGACTGACAATCTCCGCTCCAGCCGCCGGCGTCGTAGGGACACGGTGGGCGGGACTTCCAACCGTCTGGCCGAATCGGACGCCCAGCTGTACCGGGACCTGGCCCGGGCCTCAGGAGGGCAGGCCATCGAGGTCACCAAGGCCGAACTCCCCCAGGCCACCAGCGTCATCCAGGACGCCTCCGGCAACGCTCTGGTACTCTGGTGCCTACTGACAATACTCATATATACTCAATACACTCTGGTCTATACTTAATATGTTCTGGTCTATACTTACTATGTTCCGGCACCACATTCTTACTATACTCTGGTCTGTACTTTGTACTTGATACCACAGGTGACAGTATTCCAGGTCTCCAGAACACCAGGAAAGCCTGAGAACTTCACCTTCAGTGTGGACAGCTCCATTCAGAACCTGACCATCTACATCACTGGAGGATCCCTGTCCTTCACCATGAGCAGCCCAACAGGTGTGTGTGTGTGTGTGTGTGTGTGTCTGAAGACTGTTCAGGCCAGGGGCTGTGTATTACTGCACAGTGTGTTTGTGTGTGTGGGTGTGTAACCAAGTGCATGTGTGTGTAACCAACCTTCCAGGTGTGTCTCAGAACAGCCAGACCAGCGGTCCTTTGGGTACCATGGCAACCGTGGGAAACCTTCGCCGCATCAGGCTCAACAGCGCCAACCAGACAGGATCATGGGAAATCTGTATCATCTCAACGGAATCCTATACACTGAAGGTCATAGGTCAGCAATATCCCAATGTTAGGTAACTGTTTTCTTCCTGAGAGGTCCTCCAGCACAATTCACAGGCTGTGTGTCACTGTGTGTGTGTGTGTGTGTGTGTGTGTGTGTGTGTGTGTGTGTGTGTGTGTGTGTGTGTGTGTGTGTGTGTGTGTGTGTGTGTGTGTGTTTTTCCAGGCCAGAGCTCTTTTAATTTCATTTACAATTTTGTGGAGGAAAACACTGGAGCTCATGGAGACTTCAGTCTGAAAGAGGGACGTCCTCTCTCAGGTAAGATCATCATCAACAGTCATCCCAATCATGGTCACCTACTAGCAGAGTAGCACAGTTTGTAAATGATCAAGTTTTTGAGTCTTTTGTTTGTCTTTTTTCGATTTCTCTCCTCCCTTACCAAGGCGCCAATGTCAGCCTGTTGGTGACGGTGACAGGAAGTGACACGGTCACGGTGTCAGAGGTCTCCCTGGTGGATGCCTCAGGGTCACGAGAGGTCAACGGAACCCTGAGGTCGCTAGGGGGAGGCAGCTTCCTGGTAACGCTGGCAGAAGTTCCGGAGGGGGAGTTTGCGGTGCGCCTGAGGGGGGAAGACAGCGCCCCCTCCAGGTCACAGCCAGGAAGTGGCTTCCAGAGACAGGCCTCCACACAAGTCAAGACCTCCAGCTTCTCTGTCACTGTGAGTACCCAGGGTCAAAGTTCACCACACCCACCTTTTAGTTAGGATTCTAGTAGAGGTCTACACTACCCATCTACTCCCTACCTCCTCATCTTCCTCCTCCTCCTCTTCCTCCTCCTCCCCAAGGCTCTGTCCAACTCCACGGTTCTAGAACCTGGTTCCACCGTCTCCCTCCGCTTCACGGTGACAGCCGCCAACGGAACCAGTGGAACGTTTGCCGTCCGTGCCACCAACGATCGCGGCTTCGTCTCCGCCTCCCTGGCCACCATCTCCACGACAATCGGGGGAACGGCCGAGGGCACGGTGACCCTGACGGCACCCGCGTCAACCGCCTCGGGAACGGACATCACCGTGACGATTGAGGTGGAGAACACTGGAACGTCAGACACCAACTACGCCGTCCTACAACTCTCCGTGGTCACCAAGGTAACGTGGAATGGAGGGATGTGAGGATGAGCGAAGGAGGAATTCTATCATATCCTTTTCGTCTATTCCTCTCCTCATCTCTTCTCACCCTCCTTGTCTTTCAATCCTCTTCCATTATCTCTCTCCAGATTACAGATTTTACCCCTCCCCAGTGCCAGGCAGTTACGGTATCGGCTTCCAACTGCCCTGTTGTCTGTAGCCATGGCGACGCCATCTGGGAGCTCTCCGCTAACGTCACCGATGGCAACGGCACCGGTGTGGACCGGGTCACCCTCCGCCTCGGCAACGGGACCCTCAATACCAGCACGGCGACCGGGGCCGGGGGGGAGAACGTCACGGTGGTGTCCTACACCGCCCCCTGCTGCTCCGACGCGGTGGAGCTCGTGGTCATCGACCGGGCAGGGAACGTCGGCAGGTGTGCGGCCTCAATCGGCAAAGCCGTTACCGCGACGACGCTCGCCACAACTCCGGCTCCCGGCGCCAATGTCACAGGCAGCCCTGTAGTTGCGACAACATCCTCTGGGGGGCGCTGCGCCTCTCTGTCCCTGGGGCTGGGTGTTGCGTTATGTCTGCTCCTGGGTGGTCTACTATAAAGAAGACTTAGAGAAGAGCTCGTCTCTGTTGCTGTTGAAATCAGGGTAGTGACCAGGGGAGTTTACATGTCCAGCACCCACAGATTTCAGATTTCTTACAATGTTTATATAAATATCATTTTAAGATGGGACCTCCCAAAAATATAATTCTGGCTCCGCTTTTTGTTGAATCAGAATCAGAAAGGGTTTTAATCGCCATGAAAGTTTGCACAGACAAGGAATTTACTTTGACAGGAAGGTGTATACATTCAACATTCACAGGAATCTTAACTTAATAAATATGTCTACTTATACTAAAGGTACAAAGTCTCACTAATCCTAAGGGGCTAGTATGTAAAATGTTGAATAAAAATATGAAATATTAAATGGCCATAATATACAATATAAAAATACAAATAGTGCTAAAAATACAAATAGTGCAAATTTGAATATGGAAAGGTGTTATTGTACAGATAGTGGTTAAAATTAATATGCATAAAATGTTGCCACCGTCTAAGTCGTCATACTGGCCCCATGCGAAGATGTGACAAGAATATTGAGCTTGTTATGTGTAAAGCAACGTTTTGAAGGAATAATGGATTTGGGTACAAATCAGTAAAGAGGTAACTGTGGTGTACGCATCTTTTTCTTTTACATACAACTGTCTGTTCTTGGTGTAAAATTAATATTGTGGATGTGATGTAGCATATTGATACAGTTCACAAAGCGAAAAAAGCTATTACTGTAAGCACGATCGAACTAAGCTGTAAAACGTGGGTCATTATGTATATATATATATTCAAAATATGTACCGCGTATCACTATGTCTATGTGACTTCTTTTTTTTCTGCCTCTGTTGTTCTTCCTCTTTTTCGGAACTGTTAGCAGGGTCACTACTCACTTCAACCACTAGAGGTCCTCACATCTCCACTCAGCACAGCAACCGTAGCTAGGAAGTGATCTGGTTCTATTTTCATTTTGGCTGTCATGTCTTTTGGATTTTATTAATCAAAGCAATTTGAAATATATTAAATGAAAGAAAGATTTTTAACAGTTTGTTTAACAGTTTACCAATAAAAGTATATAATCTGCGTTTAAGTCTGTTACAGTCTGAGACGGTCGTTGGGCTATGCTGCCGTTTTGTGTGTGGGTTTTGTGAAAGACATTTTGGGCCTATGTACAATGAATGTGTTTTAAAATAAGTTTACAGTTGGTTAAGAAGCTTGATACAATGAATGTTGATTCAACTCCATTTGGTAGAGATGCAATTTGCAGTTTTATAACAACTAACTAGGAGACGTGAAGTCTAAGAGACGGAAAGTCTTGGTGACCAGGTATAAGCTGCAACTATTTTCATGAAGATCCTTCGTTTTCATCAGGTAATTGCTAATGACGTGATGCTGTTATGGGGATAGATCTGATGTATGGGAAACTGTCTACTTTTCGAAACAGAGCTACTTTTCGATTAGAATTAGCACTCATCATTACACAATATATGCTTCTGTGGGGTAGGCAGTAGGAACACATAAGTATGAATGAACAATACACGAGAAAACATAATAAGGCAATAGCTGATGTACTGATTGTGATTAGCATACACAAATACAAAATCTCTGATTTCTCCCACAATCAATGACACAAACAGCCACTGTAACTCATTATATAATCTACTCTGTTAGCCATTAGGAAGCTACAACGAAACCTGTACTAACTAAGCAGGTTAGCAGTCCAATGCAAGCAATAAGAAACTTAACATTGTATTTGATACTTTAGGCTATTAAACTTTTAAAGGTCTTTTAATTGACCTCAATGTACGATCACAGACTTTGTGACGTCACCTCAACCTTTAGGTGTGTTTGACTTCATGCAGCGCCGGCGGCGGCAACAGCCGGCTGACTTGAAGTAGCCAATCGCATTCCATGCTTCAAGTCTGCCGGCGCCGCCGGGCGCTGCATGAAGTTGAACACACCTATTGTCTCCAACTGGTGTCTCGCCGTGAGTTTGAACTCCCGAGAGTTGAACCAGGAAATATCGGCAAATGTTTTGAATGTTTGGAACGCACTGATAGTGGTGTATGATAGATTAAAGGCCTTTACACGTGTAGAACGACTGCTACTGTGATCCATAGCTAGCACTAAGCTCAGTAGCAGCAGTGTAACAAGCTAATGCTGGTGTGCTACCTCAGAGCTGGATGACTTGCAGTCAGGTAGTCAGTATTTCCCACACTGTCCCAGAGTCACTGAGCAGGGTCTGGTACACGGCTGATGTCGTAGAGACACACTGAAATGCAGGGTCAATGAGGAGTCCAGACAACATGACCAAAGGACTCTTTTATTTTATAAATGAATGTTGCTGGGAAGCTACAAACAGTTTAAGCCTATACAACTCATTATTACATCATCTACTCTGTTAGCCAATAGGGAGTGAAAGCTCATTATCACAGTTAATTCACTCATACGGCTATGACAGGTATTATAGACCTGACAATAATGTACCAGGAGCATTACTGTAAATGCATGAATAGAGAGATTACATAGATGGATGGATTAGTCAGACAGATGGATGGATAGACAGTGTAGTTAAATAACAATACAAAACCCCACCCTGAATCTCCATTATTAGATCCCTTTCTCACAGACCCAGTAATTACCCAATTCACATGTTTTATCATTCCATGTTTTAGGAGGAGGAACATCAGAAGGTGAGTAGTATATCTCAGCACAGTCCTCACCAACACTGCCTGGTGTGTTAGGGTAATTATCAGGCTGATTTCTGTACCAGTACCTACAGGGTTAAATAACAACACACAACCAGACAGTCACACACTGAGGTCCACATCTGGGTCATACAGTATTGGAAACCATTCTAAATCTGTTCAATTAGAGCTGTATATGTAAATACTATAGACTGTATACAGCCAATAGTGTGTGGACACCCATCAGCATGCTGACAGCCAGACGTTGTGTCCTTGGGCAATGCACTTCACCCTACTTGCCTCGGGGGAATGTCCCTGTACTTACTGTAAATTGCTCTGGATAAGAGCGTCTGCTAAATGACTAAATGTAAATGTAATTTCAATCCAAAAAAATGTTTTCTGTTAATACAGAAACTACAGAAAGAGTAGTTCTCTTACGTGGGTGTGGTCAGTGGAGTTCCGTCCACCCAGATAAAGTTCCCTTCTGTTACTGTGTCAGTCAGACCGATCCACACGTTCTTGTTGAGGTTATTGAGGAAATCCTGTCATGGAAGAGGATTAAGGAGCAGTTTTATTACCTTAATTTTGAATTTGACCTCATCCTGTACATTTCTGTTGTTCTCAGTCTTTCTTATTTTCCATTCCCTTCTTCCCCTCTTCCCCTCTTCCCCTCTTCCCCTCTTTCCCTCTTTCCCTCTTCCTCTCTCTCTCTCTCTCTCTCTCTCTCTCTCTCTCTCTCTCTCTCTCTCTCTCTCCCTCTCCCTCTCCCTCTCTCTCTCTCTCTCTCTCTCTCTCTCTCTCTCTCTCTCTCTCTCTCTCTCTCTCTCTCTCTCTCTCTCTCTCTCTCTCTCTCTCTCCCTCTCCCTCTCCCTCTCCCTCTCCCTCCCTCTCTCTCTCTCTCTCTCCTCTCTCTCTCTCTCTCTCTCTCTCTCTCTCTCCCTCCCTCTCTCTCTCTCTCTCTCTCTCTCTCTCTCTCTCACCTGTTCCTCTAGGCTGTTTATGATCACCAGGTCTGCTCCTCTCCCTCTACAGTCCTGTCTGCTGTCAGACCAGGTTTTCTGCTCAGTAGAGACGTAGTAACAGCTGCAGCCAAACCTGCTCCATCCATCTTGGCCCTCTGTTTGATGTCATTACAACACAGAATTGATATTTAGTTTTCAATATTTACAGTAGTAACAGCTACAACCAATCTTCAACCAATCTTCTGTGAGCCATCAAGAGAGTGCAGAACGCGTTTGTCCGTGTAATTTAACATGTGTTTGAACATCTTCTCAAAATTGCCATTATAGTAACAACAGCTTGCAGGCTACTCACAAACCCAAGGCGACAGGTGAACGATGCATGGCAGTTTATTAGCAACTCCTCAATCTTGTAATAATAACTCTTTCTTGTAAGTCGCTTTGGATAAAAGCGTCTGCTAAATGACTAAATGTAAATGTGAGTACTAATCCAAAAAGAATGTTCAAAGAAATCCTTTTTTAGTTGTTGACAAAAACTAATTTAAACCTCTGCGTTCAGGATGTTATTCCCAACAGAATAAACGTTTTAGTTCCAAACTAAAACAGATTCCTTTAGCACTATAACCTTTCACTAATCATGTTGTTATGATACTAATGCAAATGCGCAGTAACCAATTACAGACACTTTGAAATCCACAAATCAAATCATGTGTAGAATATAAACACCTTACCTTAAATAGCCTACACAATTATTACTGAATTATTTGTTACCTATCGAAATAGAATAATCAATATAAAAATACCAATATTCTTAACCAAAACTATGAACCAAATATTACCAATTACCTGAAACATTATTCAGATGAATCTGGCTCTTACACACTCACTCTCTCTTTCTTTTTTCTTTTTTTTCTCTTTCTGTCACTCGCTCTGCACTAAACCTGACCGGCAGCTGTGATTTGGAGTGCAGTTTTGACATTCCCTTTGTTGCACCTTCCAACACACCTACACACACACGTTCACACACACACACATCTCACAAACACGTCTCACTCACACACACACATCTCACACACACACATCTCACACACACACTCCCAAACACTTGGTTTTGGTTAACCATTTCTGTCAGTAACAACATCGTTTTTCCTTTGACACCCACTTTTGTCACAACCTAGAGCCAGATGTGACAAACACAATGAGTCATTAAGTCATTACAATAGCAATTGTTCTAGAGTTCAACGCATCATATTAACAATAACTTTTATTTCATACAGCTTACAATTATAAAGTATATTAATTAAAATTGTCCTTATGGACTTACCGCACAGCCTCCTCCTAAGGTCATCTCTCACTCTGGTCAGGTTGGTGTTACTCGTCTGTAACTGGTCTCTCACTCTGCTCAGGTTGGTGTTACTCGTCTGTAACTGGTCTCTCTCTCTGGTCAGGATGGTGTTACTGGCGTTCAGCTGGTCTCTCTCTCTGGTCAGGATGGTGTTACTGGCGTTCAGCTGGTCTCTCACTCTGGTCAGGTTGGTGTTACTGGTGTTCAGCTGGTCTCTCTCTCTGGTCAGGTTGGTGTTACTGGTGTTCAGCTGGTCTCTCTCTCTGGTTAGGATGGTGTAACTGGTCTGTAGTTGGTCTCTCTCCATAGTCTTTATGGTTTTGTCATAATTTACTCTGGTGACTGTTAAGGAAGAAGGAAGAGAGAATGATGCCTAATGTTACAATGATCTACAGAAATCATTAACATAATGTCTAATAGTGCCACAAATATATATATATATATGTATATATATATATATGAAATTATGTATGTTTAATTAGAAGCACTCACAGATGACTCCCAGTGCTATGATCCCAGCCAGTAGGAGAGCACACAGCAGCCCCAGACACACTGCTGCAGCTCTGGAGAGACTCCTCTCTGGACCCCCAGCACCTGGACACAGTGGGGACAGTTATGATCTGTGTGTGTGTGTGTGTGTGTGTGATGTGATTTAAAAGGAGCATAAAGTGGAAGGTAGAGGTAACCCAAAAGGCTACAGTTGTGTATTACATTTACATTTAGTCATTTAGCAGACGCTCGTATTAGTATGTTCAGTGTGTTTATGTTAATATATGTGTGTATGTAATTTGTGTGTGTGCTTTACCTGAGAGCTGATCTCCTGCTGTGTTCTCTGGTGTATCCTCAGCCTCTGAGCAGGGGTCGTGACCTCTGAGGGTGTCATCACTAACGTAGATGTCCACCATCCTCTCCTCCATCTCCCCCCCGTCAGACTTCACCTTCTGGGTCATGTCTGCATTATCATAGAT
Organism: Osmerus eperlanus; assembly: GCF_963692335.1. Classification (NCBI taxonomy): domain Eukaryota; kingdom Metazoa; phylum Chordata; class Actinopteri; order Osmeriformes; family Osmeridae; genus Osmerus; species Osmerus eperlanus. The sequence continues at coordinate 16,167,538 of NC_085031.1, read as the reverse complement.
GTCCTCTGACTTCACCTTCTGGGTCATGTCTGCATTATCATAGATGTCCTCTGACTTCACCTTCTGGGTCATGTCTGGTTTAGCGTAGATGTCATCCGACTCCACCTTCTGTGTCATGTCTGCATTATCATAGATGTCCTCTGACTTCACCTTCTGTATCATGTCTGCATTATCATAGATGTCCTCTGACTTCACCTTCTGCGTCATGTCTGGTTTGGCGTAGATGTCTTCCGACATGTTGGCTGCCATTCCTGTCTTTCCTGGTAATACTTTAGGTAGGTTATAGTTTAGATTATCATCTAGTAATACTACAACTGCAGTATCAGAGCTGCGTTTCAACGTCCACCATGCCAGACAGGCTTGTCCTCTGTGCTGTCAGTATGAGGGAGCTGGACAGTAAGAACTGACTGGAGCTGTTTGTTTCCCCTCTTTCAAACAGGTTTTTAGAAAGAGGAAGATTAGGTTTTCATTCACTATAACGTTGGGGAAGAAAGAGTTACTGTTCAATCCCTCATCATATTTCCAGTTATTATTAAAACCACATTAGGGGAACCTCGGTTGTTCACCAGTTAAGTGCGCGTACTGTGCAGGCTGAGTTCTTACCACTACCTGGGTTTGAATCCGGCTTTGCCCCTTTGCAGCATGTTGTCATGTAGACATGTGGAGGATCACAGAGGTGTGAATGCTATAGAACAAGAAAGCTACTTGAAGTCGGTCGGACAGTAACTGGGTCTGTGAGAGAGGGATCTAACAGTGGAGATCTACTGTGGGTTTTCTAAGCATTTAATTCTCCTGTGACATTATTGTCATTTCAATCATACAGTGTGATTGAAAGAACTGAGATCATTAGCTTTCACTTCTTATTGGCTAAGATAAAGTAGACTGTGACAAGTTACAGCGGCTTAGACTGTTCGTATCATCCCAGTGTTGGAGAAATGTGGGATTTCTGATGTGCTTTTCCCTCTTGCTGGAAGGGAAACAACATAAAATCCTATGTACATCATTTATTGTCATTTTGGGAAGACAACCCGTACTTCCGTAAAAAACGGTGAGCGAGTGAGCGAGAACTAACGTAACTGCTCGCTACCAGAAGTTGTTGACCTGGATTATGCAATGGGCGTATGCAAGCGGAAATGTCAGTTGAGACACCATCAACGTTATTTGAAGGAGGTGGGGGCTACTATTGGCGTTTCGGTCATGATGAACTAAAGGCAAAATATAATTTAAAAATTAGTAAGAATTTTTATGATTTACCAACAGTATATATAAATATTTTGGATATTTATTTTTCATATTTTATTTTTCATTGGTATGGCGGCCCACCTGCATTAGCCTAATGGACCACTAATGGGCGCAGCCCACAGGTTGGGAATCGCTGGCTAGTCTAATTAGCTTAGTACTAAATGAACCCTTAAATGTTGGGTCTCTTGGCTAATGCGTTCCACCCTAAACAACCTGACCTCCCGCCTATAGCTCTTGGTCCAAAAGCAAAAACTGTACACCTCAACACAATTAAACCGTATACATTTAAAGCACTTGTACAATTAAAACAGTTATTCAACTTGTGTTAAACAATAATTGACATGCTTCTTATTATTATTTTAAATGAAATCTAATTACATTTGGGGTTGATTCATTTATATAATTATTGTTCACCGTGCCCAATAGCTGAGAATGTGGTTACTTTGCATTACTTCTGGTAAACTTTTGTTTTGTTGTTACCATGTGCACTGTTTGTATGTTAATTTGGAAAAAGCGGCAGTTACATTAAGAACATTTAAATAATGAAGAAGTATAGATTGGCAGAATTTAACCTGTTGAGGACTGATGCTTCTGCTCTGTGTGTAAATCAATTTGATACTGTGTGTATCAAATTAACTGTCATGAATGCAGTGCCTCATATGAAAATTACAATAATTCTCTACAGAGAAACTCTGAAAATAGTCCATATACATATGCATGGAGCACAGTTCAAGCAAATATGCACGCAGAGACACACATTTATTAATGTATAAATGTGTGTGTCTGCGTGCATATTTGCTTGAACACATTTATACATACATTACAATACCATATATTTACTGCATGTGTAATATTATCCTAACTAAAAGTGACACACAGTAGAACTGTGTAGAAACATAGAGGATCTCGGACAGCAGAACACAGTCACGCTACCTCTGTACCTGTCCATGCTTATTAGTTACACGCCTCCTGATCTTCCTCTTTGCAAATAACTTCCCTTTGCTTAGAGGGAAACAAACAGCTCCAGTCAGTTCTTACTGTCCAGCTCCCTCATACTGACAGCACAGAGGACAAGCCTGTCTGGAATGGTGGACGTTGAAACGCAGCTCTGATACTGCAGTTGTAGTGTTACTAGATGATAATCGAAACTATAACCTACCTAAAGTATTAGGTAAGACAGGAATGGCAGCAAACACGTCGGAAGACATCTATGCCAAACCAGACATGACCCAGAAGGTGAAGTCAGATGACATTCTGTAATTCATGTATCTGGCTGGAATACAGATTAAAAAAATTGTCCTGGGATTTTATATAGTGAACTATCTGTCTATCCGTCTAACTGACTGACTATCTAATCGATCCATCTCCCTAATCTATCTATTCATACATTTACAGTAATGCTCCAGGTACATTATTGTCACGTCAATAATACCTGTCATAGCCGTATGAGTGAAATAACTGTGATAATGAGCTTTCATTCCTATTGGCTAACAAAGTAGATGATGTAATAATGAGTTGCATAGGCTTAAACTGTTTGTAGCTTTCCAGAAACATTCATTTACGAAATAAAAGAGTCCTTCGGCCATGTTGTCTGCACTCCTCATCGACCCTGCATTTCAACGTGTCTCTATGACATCACCCGTGTACCAGACTCTGACACATGCAACATGTGTCAATTCGCCAACCTATGGCTCATGACAAAAAGATTTGTGGCGATCTTGAGTAATCGGGCAGTTTAAAGAGAGAATAATAATATGAATAATATGAATAATACTATCATAACAATAGATTTCCTCCAGATGGATTTCCTCCAGATGGAGATACTTTTTCTCAGGATCTAGTGGTGCTTTAACCTCTGACTAGTCATTCGATCAATTATATCAATGTGTGAAGGTCAACCATGGTTTTTGTTATTATTAGAGAGTGGGACGGTGCCACTGGTTTATAGAATAATTTACCGTAGCAACAAAAAGGCCCAACATAAAACAACAACAAATTACAAAATTATATCAAGGTAAGTAAAGAACGTTCATATCCAATGATGCACTGGTAGTAATGGGACCACTAGAATTATTTATTTATACACATTAATGAACTTGCCTGATGACAGCTCACGAATTTCAGGCTTCAAGTCTGGCCACTCCACAGAAACTGCCCTCCTGTCAGTCACCACTGCCCTCCAGTCTGCCAGAGCGGCTTCAAGGTCATCCATCATCATTCTGCTGGACCTTTCTGCAGCGTTTGATACGGTTAACCATCAGATCCTGCTCGCTAGACTTTCTGAGATGGGCATCACACAGCTGTGTGACATTTAGAGTGGCGAAGTTGTGAATGTTGCGGGGATTTCACCACGTCGCAGTAAGAATCTGCACGTTAGCGTGGAGGCAAACTTTTACGGTCCTCAATGAAGAACCATTCAACAGCCCTTGGGCCGCATCAGCGTGACTTTCAATTTCCGCTATAGAAAGCCCACCTCGCCATGCACTTAACATTTCCAAGGAAGTGGAGATGATTTGGGTTTAGAAGTGAATTTCAGCATAATTGCTTCTTCTAAGAGATTGATATAAAATTGATATACATGTGTACATATATATGTATATATACATATATATATTAATCAGTGTCTGTGTCTTGGCTATTCAAGTCAGCAATCATCAGAAGATGCTAGTAGGTCAGATCTAAGACAGTGTGTTCCAGATCTGAGATGGAAGGAAGCAGTCTAATTCTATGCCCATCTAATTATATTCCAACTATATTAGATGTTATACACATTTTTATCATCCTTTTGTTGTGTGCTTCCTGTTTGTAACTCTCAGAGTCGTCTTGGCAACCCTTTTAACCGTGGATGTCTCTCCTTAAACTGTCTGTTTTTTTCCTTTTTATTTGAAAAGCATTCTCATTCCCATCTCCAGCCATGGACCCCCTCACGGCTCAACCAGGCTCTCTGGGTTCCTCTCCTCCTCGTGTTCCTTTCCTCCCTCTGTCTCTTGAGTGACGTGTCTGATATATTTTCCCTGTCTCTCATCCCCCCCCCCTCTTCTCCCTTTCTTCCTGGCCTCCCTATCTGCCGACTCCTCCTCCCTCTGCCTTTGTGAATCAAAATCTGCTTTTGCTCTGCTTAATATAGCCAAACGTTTACCATGTGTGCACAATCCTTCATCTCACAGGAAAATGGAACACTGTGGAACTCATCAAATATTTTGGTCCTGCCCCATGGGATTCCTCTATATCCACAGTTGAAATTTTGCAACATGTGAGAAATATGTAAACATATATGCAAGAAGTGGTCTTATTACACCGTGACATGGGAAAAATATTTAAAACTAGCCTGTCAGCATGTGTGCAGGACTAAATACCATGGTTGCTGAACAACATGAATCTTATTTTACCATAATATCTCAACGGGAGCATGCTGAAGTAGAATTATTGACAGTTTGCTTCGGTTCCTCTCATTCACTGCTGCATCAGACCAGAGGTTCAAGTCAAGCATTTCCAGTCAGCACAGGTTCATGCTGTGTGCAAATTGTACCATTATTATTCTACAATCCTCTGTTTGCACGCTGCTTACTAAACAGGCAAAAGCCCCTATTCAACATCATATACATAACAATGGGGGCGACAGAACGTCTGGGAACAATAGTACATTGAAGAACATGTCAGTTTACATACATTTCATTCAAATTTCGTGGCAATTCGTTTTACACCTATTTTTCGTGGATGAATAAATCAACTATGCATTTGAACTTGAGGAACCTTCAGGGGTAATATTATACAGCTTGAGCGCAGGATAAAAATTGAAGCTGCACTTTTACATACATTACACAGTCAAGTATTGTTGTGATTAGTGGAAAATGCGCAAGGAAAGCACTTCATATTTACATCACATTTTCATAATGACCCGCTGAGACGATAATTAAATAGGAGGATCTACCCATCTATTGGAATTGCATACAGGTGAAATCCAATGAACAACTGACAACCCCTCAGGAGGCACCACTTGGCTGCATGTAATCACAAGCTGCATGTTCTTTGAATGTGCAAACATAAGGTCTATCTCGAGGATTACACCCTGCTTGAATCCTTTTGAAATGGTCTCAGTCAACTCTTTCTCTCTGCTGTCTGGGAGCCTTACTGTACGTTCTACATTTCTCAGCTGGAAAGGAAATGAAGAATACTGACATACTTAGGGGGAGGGAGTCAGGTGGCTGAGCGGTTAGGGAATCGGGCTAGTAATCCGAAGGTTGCCAGTTCGATTCCCGGTCATGCCAACTGACGTTGTGTCCTTGGGCAATGCACTTCACCCTACTTGCCTCGGGGGAATGTCCCTGTACTTACTGTAAGTCGCTCTGGATAAGAGCGTAATGACTAAATGTAATGTAAATGTACTTATCAAGGCTTGACAGTTCTCTCCCTCGATAAGATAACCTTGATAAGATTTAAGATAACACACTGATGCTGTTTTAGTGTGTCACCGGCCTTCAGATCACTTGAATTGTTGATTTGGGTGTAGAGGCAACCAACCAATGAGGTTGAGCTTCACTTGATACCGTTTATTTAATAAAAACTCATATGCCACCAAAATCCGTAGCAAAAAAATATCTTCTTTGAATTCCAACTTATCAGACAGTATCTTTTTGCATTCTGTGTCTGTCTCACCTCGATCAAACCGCCTCCCATTGGACAGCTGAAAGAAAAATGTTTTCAGAAACATCTCCACTCTACTTGCCTTCGTCGGGTTCCCTGAGCGTACCTGGCACAAACAGAGTTCGATGCCAGAGGAACTTTGATTTGAGGATACCATTGGTAGGATCCAATGTGAGGAGCAACTTTATGAAGCCTTTGTTTTGCTTCAAAGTAATTTGTTTTGCTTCCAGAACTATGTGTTTTGTTGGGGAATAACCCGGTTTCTTTGTTTGAACACACTTTTGCCTGCTCTGTCCGGTTGTGACGCACTGCCCTACACCCCGCACCGTGGTCTAGCCTCACATGATACCACAATGAATGTATGATCAGTGACCTATGCACTTTTGTAAAACTCTCTTTTGGAAGTCGCTTTAGATAAAAGCGTCTGCTAAATGCATAAATGTACATGTACAGGTAAACGTAAATTTCCTTCGTCAGATGAGAATGATGAATTGGAGGAAGTGGTGTGGCCTGGCGGTCAAGAAAGATGAGACTTTGGCCGGGTTTCCCAGATTCGTTAAGATGCTCTTAACGCTATGAGCTTCTTAGCGTTAAGAGCATCTTAACGAATCTAGCGTTAAGAGCATCTTAACAAATCTAGCGTTAAGAGCATCTTAACGAATCTGGGAAACCCGGCCTTTATTTGTTCAGATTCCAGGAAATATAATCCAGTAAACCCATTGGTTAGGAAATGGGAGAGGAGGAGGGGAGAGTGAGACAGGTGTGGTGCTTGTGTTGTGTGTCAAACTCCATACAAGGAACCAAGCGATCATTACAGCAACAGTTTCCAGTGGTAAGAAAGATGTTCGCTTTTATCAATTGAGCAGCACACAATATTGTACTGTTTTTCATCATGTAAATATATTTAAAGGTCCCAAGATATGAAATGTTCACTTTAGGAGGTTATTTGGTCCCCCAGTGGCTAGAAATTTCGATAGGTGTAAACCAAGCCCTGGGTATTCTTCTCTGCCTTTGAGAAAATGAAAGCTGAAACGCTCGGTTTGGAAAATTTGAGCCCCGAGCCTCGCCTCTTTCTTCCTCATAGCATTTAAAGCTACAGACACAGAAACGGCACGTCCTGAGGAAAGCTCATTGTGGGACTGCTCGTAGTGGCTGTGATTCTGCACCAAGGCTGAATTTCGGGAAAGAGACTTCAGATACAGTATTAGGGGACCGCTAAGGCCTATATAAAAGCATCCAAAAACAGCATGTCAAGGGATCTTTCAAGAGTATATTTATAATTTTCTGGAAGGTTGGTGAAGTAAATGTATCAAAATATCTCTTTACAACATGTTTTGATTGGTAAATATAATTCATTCATGTTAATCTTTGATGACGAAAATGTCAGTCTTTACAATGCATCACTGACTGGTCTCATAAAATAAATATTTAGCCCTGCGGTTGGCCTACTTGACATACAATCCCATTCCATATCTGACAGAAATAAAATTCATTTATAAGGTGACTGTGGATTGAATAGAATTTTTTTCAATTCAAAAATTTAATTATTTGACATAGTAACTGATTTATTCCTATTTCTGTATTTTTATTTTGCATCCAGGACAATCCACGCAACTTTATGGAAAACAGATTGAAAACACAACAATGTCACACACACCACCAAACAGAACCTTTTTTGCAATGAGCATTGTTGTTTTCGGTCTTCTGTGTTCAATAGTAGCATTTTTCATTTACTTTGAGCCTGGACATTCTGAATGTGCATCCAGACAGCTTGACTTGCAACAGGACGAAGGTGTCTGGCACCCTGAGGAGGAAGTCAAACCTCTTGTGCTTCTGTGGTTCTGGCCCCTTGGAATAACGTTTGACTTTAGGGACTGTAAGAAATACTTTAACATTGATAGCTGTGAGTTGACGGCCGACAGATCCCTGTACAGCAGAGCAGATGGGGTTATTGTGTTTCACAAACATATTAGTTGGGACTTGAAAAACCTTCCCCCATCTCCACGTCCCCCTTTTCAGAAATGGATCTGGTTTCACGTTGAATCACCAACAAATACACAAAGGATTCCAGGCTTGGAAAACCTGTTCAACCTGACATTGAGCTACAGACGAGATGCTGACATCACTGTGCGAAATGAGTTACTGCCTGTAAAATCAGAGTCACAAAAGGATTTTAAGCTGCCTGAGAAAAATAAACTGGTTTGCTGGATCGTGACTAACAATAATCCAAGTACCGGAACAGGTACAAGAGCAAGCTTTTACCAGGAGCTTGTTAAACATATAAAGGTGAATGTTTATGGTGCTGCTTTCACAGGGGTTCATTTAGGAATTGAGGACTATTACTCGACCATTGCTAGCTGTAAGTTTTATCTGTCATTTGAAAACTCACTTTACAAGGACTACATCACAGAGAAGGTGAATGGACCTCTGGTAGCAGGCACTGTACCAGTAGTACTAGGCCCACCCAGACAGAACTATGAGGAGTTTATTCCTGCTGATTCATTCATACACGTTAATGACTTTCCTGATGTGAAGGGTCTTGCTGACTTCCTTACCCAGTTAGATAAGAATGATGAGATGTACATGCGTTACTTCCAATGGAGGAGGTACCTCAGTGCAAAACCTCACCTCTTATCTCCACATGATGAGTTCATACAACCCATTTGTTTAGCCTGTGATTACATGCTAAGAGACAAACACTACGATGTTGTTAATGAACTGTACAAGTGGTACTTTCAATGATTTAATAATTGCTGTTTTACATGTGACAAATTTGTTTGGAATAACATAATTTCACAAAATAACACTGTTTTGTTGTTCCACTACTGCAGTTGTTTTGTTGACATTTTATGAAATATGAAATAACATGAACTGTCCTTAAATGTTGAATATAACATGTATTCAAATTTTAACAAAAGGTATAAATACAAAGTTTTTTTATGGAATTAAAAACCTAACCTACTTAAATAAAAACAAATAAAAAAAGAAGCTGCATGTGATATAATTTCAAATGTCATGTTATATTATTAGGTGTATGGTTGTAACCATACACCTAATTTATAATCCACCTTTAGAGTTATAATGTGAAGCACTTTGAATTGCCTTGTTGTTGAAATGTGCTTTACAAATAAATTTGCATTGCATATGGTCAGAGTAGGCTAATTATTGACTTACAGTATGTGACCTGAGGTTTCAAAATGATTAATGGATAAGGGATAAAATAACTCTGTAGAAAGGTCACTAAAGTACAGACGTAGTAGTAGCCTAGTTATGTGTCTTATGTGAGTTTGTTATTGATAAGAGGGGTTAAACCAGGTGAGAAACACTGGTGCAGAGAGAACAGTTTGGAGGTGAGGGAAACAAAAAGAACCGTGCCCCAGGTGTCAATGCCAACGAGATAAATCACAAATACGACTGCCGCTATATTTCTTTCTTGTGACATTGGCATGAAGTTGAGTTTATATTGTTAATAAATAATACATTATAATAAACTGCAAGAAATCTAACAATTGTTAGTTCTGTCACTACACCCCCGTCCTAGTTGCAAAAGACCACCACCACTTTTAAACCATTCTTTGTTTATTTTCTTTGTTTCTTTAGTAATTCTAACTAAAGTTGTACTACTAAACCCATAACATATCGGTATCAGGCCCCATACCAGGTTCAGACAGCAAAGCAGGTTCATGTACTTGTAGTCCAGTCATTTTATGAAAAAAGGTAGGACAAATTGCAACAGAAGCAAACTTATCTGATTTTGTATCCTCAATGTCCTGAGTAAGGGGAAAAAAGCCCCAAAGAATCCCATTAAAGGAGACTAGACAGACTGATCAGGAAGGCCAGCGCTGTCCTAGGACGCCCCTTGGACACAGTGCAGGTGGTGGGAGAGAGGAGGATGGTAGTAAAGCTATCATCAATGATGGACAATGAATCCTACCTTATGCAGGACTCTGTCTCTGCACTGAGCAGCTCCAGGACTCTGTCTCTGCGCTGAGCATCTCCAGGACACTGTCTCTGCACTGAGCATCTCCAGGACACTGTCTCTGCACTGAGCATCTCCAGGACACTGTCTCTGCACTGAGCAGCTCCAGGACACTATCTCTGCACTGGGCAGCTCCAGGACACTGTCTCTGCACTGAGCATCTCCAGGACTCTGTCTCTGCACTGAGCGGCTCCAGGACACTGTCTCTGCACTGAGCAGCTCCAGGACACTGTCTCTGCACTGGGCAGCTCCAGGACACTGTCTCTGCACTGAGCGGCTCCAGGACACTGTCTCTGCACTGGGCGGCTCCAGGACACTGTCTCTGCACTGAGCGGCTCCAGGACACTGTCTCTGCACTGGGCGGCTCCAGGACACTGTCTCTGCACTGAGCGGCTCCAGGACACTGTCTCTGCACTGAGCAGCTCCAGGACACTGTCTCTGCACTGAGCGGCTCCAGGACACTGTCTCTGCACTGGGCGGCTCCAGGACACTGTCTCTGCACTGAGAAGCTCCAGGACACTGTCTCTGCACTGAGAAGCTCCAGGACACTGTCTCTGCACTGAGCAGCTCCAGGACACTGTCTCTGCACTGAGAAGCTCCAGGACACTGTCTCTGCACTGAGCGGCTCCAGGACACTGTCTCTGCACTGAGCGGCTCCAGGACACTGTCTCTGCACTGAGCAGCTCCAGGACACTGTCTCTGCACTGAGCAGCTCCAGGACACTGTCTCTGCACTGAGCGGCTCCAGGACACTGTCTCTGCACTGAGCAGCTCCAGGACACTGTCTCTGCACTGAGCAGCTCCAGGACACTGTCTCTGCACTGAGCAGCTCCTTCATCGACCGGCTCCTTCACCCTAAGTGCGTGAAGGAGCGGTACCGCAGGTCCTTCCTTCCTGCTGCAGTGAGACTGTACAACCAGCACTGCTCTACACACAAACACACACAGGACTCAACCACTCCAAATAACTCATGGACACACTTAAAACTACTGTGCAATATTTATATTTGTTTATTTATATTTGGTCTCCATAAGCAACTGGTGTTATTTTTTATTATATCTCGTACTTACTTTGTAAATTGTATGTATACTTCTGTCCACTTTGCTGCTGCAATGCCCGAATTTCCAAATTGTGGGACGAATAAAGGTATATCTTATCTTATGTTGTCTGCACTCCTCATCGACCCTGCATTTACATTTACATTTATTCATTTAGCAGACGCTTTTATCCAAAGCGACTTCCAAGAGAGAGCTTTACAAAGTGCATAGGTCACTGATCATGACAACAAGATAGCCACAAAACATTGCGAGTAGCCAAAACATGAAGCACACATTGTGAACAACCAAAGTAAGTGCCAAAGGGAAGAACCATAAGAGCATGTAGTTAAACAAGTTACAATTAAACAACATGAACCGCTATAAGTGCAAGTGTACCTGTGGAAAAAACAAGCAACAATAATAAAAACAATATATAATTTCAACGTGTCTCTATGACATCACCCGTGTACTCGACTCTAACACATGCAATGTGTGTCAATTCGCCAACCTATGGCTCATGACAAAAAGATTTGTGGCGATCTTGAGTAATCGGGAAGTTTAAGGGGAGAATAATATTAATAATAATAATAATATTACCATAATTATAACAATAGATTTCCTCCAGATCGAGAAATCCTAATTATATTGTTTCTCAGGATCTAGTGGTGCTTTAACCTCTGACTAGTCATTGGGCTCCCTGACGCACCCAACGGTGTCGGATGCATCGGTAGTAATGGGACCCCCTAGACAGAATTATTTATTTATACACGTTAATGAACTTGCCTGATGACAGCTCACTAATGTCCTTCGTCAGATGAGAATGATGAAATGGAGGAAGTGGCAGACCTCACATCTGATTCCCTGAGTTTCATCGATGAGATACTTTTAAAAAAAATGTCTGCCTTTAGTTACATGCCAAGAGACAAACAATAATAGTTTTGTTCAAAACCGGTATTTGGTTTGAATATTGCTTTCATCTCTTCAATATGTAATGTTAATGCATTGTGTGTTTCAATTTCTGTAAATGTTCTTTAGTATGTCATTGTCTTTATTGTGACAGTGTTCAAAAGGTTTAACGAGAGGAGTGTTCTTTTTACTCCTGTGATTATGTTGTGATAGAGCTCAAAAAGGGGTGTGGCCTGGCGGTTAAGAAAGAGGAGACTTTGTTCCAGGAAATATAATCCAGTAAACCCATTGGTTAGGAAATGGGAGAGGAAGAGGGACAGTGAGACACAGGTGTGGTGCTTGTCTTGCGTAAGTCAAACTCCGTACAAGGAACCAAGCGGTCATCCTTACAGAAACAGTTTCCAGTGGTAAGTAAGAAAGATGTTTTCTGATCTTTTATCAATTGAGCAGCACACAATATTGTACTGTTTTTAATCATGTAAATATATTTAAAAAGTATATTTGTAATTTTCTGGAAGGTTGGTGAAGTAAATGTATCAAAGTATGGAGAGTCAGATGGCTGAGCAGTTAGGGAGTCGGGCTATTAATCAGCAGATTGTTGTTTCTATTCCCGGCCGTGCCAAATGACGTGTCCTTGGGCAAGGCACTTCACCCTACTTGCCATGGGGAGAATGTCCCTGTAACTTACTGTAAGTCGCTCTGGATAAGAGCATCTGCTAAATGACTAAATGTAAAGTATCTCTTTACAACATGTTTTGATTGGGAAATATAATTCACGTTAATCTTTGATGAAGAAAATGTCAGTCTTTACAATGCAATCACTGACTGGTCTCATAAAATAAATATTTAGCCCTGCGGTTGGCCTACTTGACATACAATCCCATTCCATATCTGACAGAAATAAAATTCATTTATAAAGTGACTTTGGATTGAATATAATTTGTTTCATGTTTTGTTTAAAGTCAAAAATGTGATTATTTGACATAGTAACTGATTTATTCCTATTTCTGTATTTTTATTTTGCATCCAGGACAATCCGTGCAACTTTCTGGGAAACAGATTGAAAACACAACAATGTCACACACACCACCAAACAGAACCTTTTTTGCAATGAGCATTGTTGTTTTCGGTCTTCTGTGTTCAATAGTAGCATTTTTCATTTACTTTGAGCCTGGACATTCTGAATGTGCATCCAGACAGCTTGACTTGCAACAGGACGAAGGTGTCTGGCACCCTGAGGAGGAAGTCAAACCTCTTGTGCTTCTGTGGTTCTGGCCCCTTGGAATAACGTTTGACTTTAGGGACTGTAAGAAATACTTTAACATTGATAGCTGTGAGTTGACGGCCGACAGATCCCTGTACAGCAGAGCAGATGGGGTTATTGTGTTTCACAAACATATTAGTTGGGACTTGAAAAACCTTCCCCCATCTCCACGTCCCCCTTTTCAGAAATGGATCTGGTTTCACGTTGAATCACCAACAAATACACAAAGGATTCCAGGCTTGGAAAACCTGTTCAACCTGACATTGAGCTACAGACGAGATGCTGACATCACTGTGAGAAATGAGTTACTGCCTGTAAAATCAGAGTCACAAAAGGATTTTAAGCTGCCTGAGAAAAATAAACTGGTTTGCTGGATCGTGACTAACAATAATCCAAGTACCGGAACAGGTACAAGAGCAAGCTTTTACCAGGAGCTTGTTAAACATATAAAGGTGAATGTTTATGGTGCTGCTTTCACAGGGGTTCATTTAGGAATTGAGGACTATTACTCGACCATTGCTAGCTGTAAGTTTTATCTGTCATTTGAAAACTCAGTTCACAAGGACTACATCACAGAGAAGGTGAATGGACCTCTGGTAGCAGGCACTGTACCAGTAGTACTAGGCCCACCCAGACAGAACTATGAGGAGTTTATTCCTGCTGATTCATTCATACACGTTAATGACTTCCCTGATGTGAAGGGTCTTGCTGACTTCCTTACCCAGTTAGATAAGAATGATGAGATGTACATGCGTTACTTCCAATGGAGGAGGTACCTCAGTGCAAAACCTCACCTCTTATCTCCACATGATGAGTTCATACAACCCATTTGTTTAGCCTGTGATTACATGCTAAGAGACAAACACTACAATGTTGTTAATGATCTGTACAAGTGGTACTTTAAATGATTTAATAATTGTTGTTTTACATGTGACAAATTTGTTTGGAATAACATAATTTCACAAAATAATACTGTTTTGTTGTTCCGCTACTGCAGTTGTTTTGTTGACATTTTATGAAATATGAAATAACATGAACTGTCCTTAAATGTTGAATATAACATGTATTCAAATTTTAACAAAAGGTATAAATACAAAGTTTTTTTATGGAATTAAAAACCTAACCTACTTAAATAAAAGCAAATAAAAAAAGAAGCTGCATGTGATATAATTAATGTGATACAATTTTCAAACCTGCTGTGAGGACATCAAAACAGTGGACCAGTGAGGCTATGGAGGATCTGCGGGCGTGCTTGGACTGTACTGACTGGGATATGTTCAGGACTGCTACCAATAGTCTGGATGAACTCACAGAGACTGTGACGTCGTACATCAGCTTCTGTGAGGACTGCTGTATTCCAACACGCACCAGGGTGAGCTACAACAACGACAAACCCTGGTTCTCTGCTAAACTTAGAAAGTTGAGGTTGGTGAAGGAGCAAGCATTTAGGAGTGGGGATAGAGACAGATTCAAGGAGTCGAAGAACAGGTTTAGCAAGGCGGTGAGAGAGGCTAAACGGCTGTACTCAGAGACTAAAACACAAATTCTCTGCTAACGACTCTGCTTATGTCTGGAGAGGGCTCAGGCAGACCAACTACAAGCCCAGAGCCCCCCACACCGTTAACGACTCTCGCCTGTCCAACAACCTGAACGAGTTCTACTGCAGATTTGAAAGACAATTGGACTGTCCTGAACTGCACCTCCCCACCCTAGAGCCCCCACCACCACCACCACCACAGTGATGACTCTCTCCATTCAAGAGAGAGAAGTTAACAGACTTTTCAAGAGGCAGAACCCCCGCAAAGCAGCTGGGCCGGACTCTGTCTCTCCAGCTGTCGAAGGATCCATAAGAAGCCTTCGTTTGAATGAACCTTGGAGAAATGATTAAAGGAAATGCTTACAAATAATATATGCATTTGCATAGGGTGTGTTTAGAAATTGCTTGCATATGCAGTTAAGATGTGTTAGGAAATGCCTTGAATAAATGTTTAGACAGGTGGCCTATGTCATACAGAGGTATGACAGCTAGAAACTGTTTGCATAGGATTTACTAGAAACTGCCTGCATAGGATGTGGTTAGAAACGGCTTGCATAGGGGACACCCCAGGAAGCTCCAGGTTTCTTAGAGAACAGGATCAGAATAAGAATCAGAAAGGGTTTTAATCGCCATGAAAGTTTGCACAGACAAGGAATTTACTTTGGCAGGAAGGTGCATACATTAAACATATACGAATCTTAAAACTTAAATATGTGGTCTAACTATACAAAAGGAACAAAGTCTAGCTAATACTAAGGGGATTTAGAATAAAATATAAAGTAGCCATAATTTACAATCTAAAAATACAGATAGTACAAAAAATACAAATAGTACAAAAGATACAAATAATGCAAATTGCAATGTGGCAATGGTGTCATTGTGCAGATTGTGATTAAAGTCATTACAGTAAAGTCAGTGTGAGCCCTTGAGTGGGGGACTCAGTGCTAATCGAACTGAAACCATATGACAGCCCGACTTAGGAAAGAGGGAAAGTAGAGCTTACACAAGCTTACACACATTTTTTTTACGTGTGCTCTTCTTTCCAAAACTTACGGTAACACACAAATCCAACAATTGCACACACAAAATGCAAAATGCCTCGCTTCTGTTTTGCTCCTTGAGTGTCAGGTTTCACTAACTGTTTTACGAGTACGACCGGTCCTAGCATGTTTGAGGAGGTGCTTGTGTTCTGTAATTCAAACTCCGTACAAGGAACCAAGCGGTCATCCTTAACCTTTTAAGGAGTGAGGTATTTTTCCAAAACGGAAGCTAGCTAGTTTTAGTTAGCTTCCGTTACCTAGCAACCTAGCATAATACTCGTAGCAATGCTACTACCTGCTAGTGTTACTTGTTAGCCTCCTAATTGTACATTTTGAAGCCATACTATAGCGTTTGTCATATAGTTTTTGTCTATCGGAAAATAGTCGGTTGGAATGTTCAGAATCACATATGTGTGACGCTACTCCTTAACAGTTTCCAGTGGTAAGTAAGATGTTTGCTTTTATCAATTGATCAGCACCTGAGGGAGTCAGGTGGCTGAGCGGTGAGGGAATCGGGCTAGTAATCCGAAGGTTGCCAGTTCGATTCCCGGTCATGCCAACTGACGTTGTGTCCTTGGGCAAGACACTTCACCCTACTTGCCTCGGGGGAATGTCCCTGTACTTAATGTAAGTCGCTCTGGATAAGAGCGTCTGCTAAATGACTAAATGTAGCACACAATATTTTACTGTTTTTCATCATGTAAATATATTTAAAAAGTATATTTGCAATTTTCTGGAAGGTTGGTGAAGTAAATGTATCAAAGTATCTCTTTACAACATGTTTTGATTGGTAAATATAATTCATGTTAATCTTTGATGACGAAAATGTCAGTCTTTACAATGCATCACTGACTGGTCTCATAAAATAAATATTTAGCCCTGTGGTTGGCCTACTTGACATACAATCCCATTCCATATCTGACAGAAATAAAATTCATTTATAAAGTGACTTTGGCTTGAATATAATTTGTTTCATGTTTTATTTCAATTCAAAAAAATTATTATTTGACATAATGACACATTTACTTTGAGCCTGGACATTCTGAATGTGCATCCAGACAGCTTGACTTGCAACAGGACGAAGGTGTCTGGCACCCTGAGGAGGAAGTCAAACCTCTTGTGCTTCTGTGGTTCTGGCCCGAGGGAATAACGTTTGACTTTACATTTATATTTACATTTAGTCATTTAGTCACACACGCTCTTATCCAGAGCGACTTACAGTAAGTACAGGGACATTCCCCCGAGGCAAGTAGGGTGAAGTGCCTTGCCCAAGGACACAACGTCATTTTGCACGGCCTGGAATCGAACCGGCAACCTTCAGATTACTAGCCCGATTCCCTAACCGCTCAGCCACCTGACTCCCTGACTTTAAGGGCTGTAAGAAATACTTTAACATTGATAGCTGTGAGTTGAGTTGACGGCCGACAGATCCCTGTACAGCAGAGCAGATGGGGTTATTGTGTATCACAAACATATTAGTTGGGACTTGAAAAACCTTCCCCCATCTCCACGTCCCCCTTTTCAGAAATGGATCTGGTTTCACGTTGAATCACCAACAAATACAAAAAGGATTCCAGGCTTGTTCAACCTGTTCAACCTGACATTGAGCTACAGACGAGATGCTGACATCACTGTGCGAAATGAGTCACAAAAGGATTTTAAGCTGCCTGAGAAAAATAAACTGGTTTGCTGGATCGTGACTAACAATAATCCAAGTACCGGAACAGGTACAAGAGCAAGCTTTTACCAGGAGCTTGTTAAACATATAAATGTGAATGTTTATGGTGCTGCTTTCACAGGGGTTCATTTGGGAAATGAGGACTATTACTCGACCATTGCTAGCTGTAAGTTTTATCTGTCATTTGAAAACTCAGTTCACAAGGACTACATCACAGAGAAGGTGAATGGACCTCTGGTAGCAGGCACTGTACCAGTAGTACTAGGCCCACCCAGACAGAACTATGAGGAGTTTATTCCTGCTGATTCATTCATACACGTTAATGACTTTCCTGATGTGAAGGGTCTTGCTGACTTCCTTACCCAGTTAGATAAGAATGATGAGATGTACATGCGTTACTTCCAATGGAGGAGGTACCTCAGTGCAAAACCTCACCTCTTATCTCCACATGAGGAGTTCATCCGACCCATTTGTTTAGCCTGTGATTACATGCTAAGAGACAAACATTACAGTGTTAGTAATGATCTGTACAAGTGGTACTTTCAATGATTTAATAATTGCTGTTTTACATGTGACAAATTCATTTGTAATAACATAATTTCACAAAATAACACTGTTTTGTTCTTCCACTACTGCAGTTTTGAAATTGTTTACATTTTATGAAATTTACATTAATGAAATCCCATGAACTGTCATTTAATGTTGAATATAACATGTATTCAAATGTTTACAAAATGTATAAATACAAAGTTTTTTTTATGGAATTAAAAACTTAACCTACTTACATGTAAATAAAAAATTAATCTAAAAATAAGCTGCATGTGATACAATTTCTGTGTCATGTGTGATGATATAAGGTGTATGGTTATTCCTTTAGAATTAGAAAGACTGTTGTGTTCCTAGATATCACAATTCAAGGCCGTAGCCATGGAGTCAACATTGGGGGGGACGAATTAATTTTGTAATGATAATTTCGGACATCGTGCGTGGTTGCCTGTCGTACATTTACATTTGTATTTATATTTTTATATCACTATATTGGGGGGGACATTTTGACCAGATTTGACCAGAGATGTGTCCCCCCCAATATATATTGATTACGGCCTTGTCACAATTTAAATAGATGCAGGTTACTTGGGCTACGTACAGGGGAGTCTGGTTGGCAATGGACACCTCTGATGATTGGCCACCCCGGGTGCCACCCTAAAATATGATTCACTATCCTTTGCAGTTTGACACAGATTGACATTTAATTATTCTTGTTCAAAGAAGCGTTTATTAACCCTTGTGCTGCTTCGGGTCATTTAAGACATCCTTTATCGCATTTTTCTAATCGAGAACAAGGAGAGAATATTTCAACTCACGAGTCAAGACGCAAGCAAGGCTACATCGGGAAAAGAAAGCAGCGAAAGAAAGCATCACATTGAAGTACATTTTGAGATTTCGCATCGGGTTTAGGGTCCGTGTAGTCTACCTTGTGGCCATTCGTTTTGTATTCGTACCAGCTTTGTTTTGTATTTCAATCCGTATTGACAAACTCTTACATAGGTCCGTAATATCGTTTCATCTGTAAATTATAAAAAGTATAGGCTAAATTAAGTTTTATTCAAAAATCTTTATTTTCACAGTTCACCTCGGAGCTTTTCACTTGGAGCTCAATGGTTACCGGTTTTGAATGTTTTCTTTGGCCTAATTGAAATTTGTAGGCTACTTAAACAATTATTTGTTCTTCTGGTGCAGCGCTTGAAACGACAAGGTAGCCTATGTGAAGCGTAATTTGAAAGTACCGTATTTCTTCGATTAAACGGCGCGGCGTTTATTACACGATGATAATTTTTGGTGCGGCGTTTATTCGAGGGCGGTGTTTATTCGAAGGCGGTGTTTAATTAGTAAGATAGATTTTGTTCATTGTAGCTGCAGTGCGGCCATAGACAAACAAAGAATAGGTCAAACACAAAGCTTATAGTGTAAAATTGAAGCCGCGTGTGTCTACATTGTGTAGAAGTTAGCGATCTAAGGAAACCTCTATTCCCTTGTGTACAGCATGTAGCCAACGAGGTAGGCCTATGTTTGTGTCTGTATTTTACTTTGGTGAACGTTATTTACATGCTGCGCATGTCATTGTATGTTCATATTAAGCTAATGTGGTCTTTATTTTCTACTTATACTGTGGGTTAATTTTCACGGTGGAGAAGAAGCTTCAAATAAACCTGTAGCAAGAGGGAATTATAGTAGGCCTACACTTGTGATTTAGGCCTACTTGTGTAATAAATACAGTGTTTTAAGTTAACCAATTAAATAACGTTTGCGTTTATTTGAGGGCGCCGTTTAATCGAAGAAATACGGTAAATGAAGTTAGGTAGGGTAACCTGTTCGTCTTATTTTGTGTAACCAACACAGAGACGTGCCAGAGAAAACGCATATTGATTTCACTGAGGGGACACGCTAATGAAGTGAGGATCGCGGCACATTGCACATGGTTGACAGGAAGTACACTCAACTAATTTGTTGGAGTACGAACGGTATTTCAATTTTTTTCCCCCCATTTAATTTATTTCTCCTTCCATTTTTATCTTAACCAAAGACCCTGATTTGTTGATTGAAAGAACGTTATGCTTAGAGAAATTACAACACACTGGCAAAAGACTATAGCCTAAAATTGAAAAGTTTAAAAAAAGAGTGTAGCCTACTTCCAAAAATGTTATTCTCCAACTAAATCATAACCCATTAAAATCAGTTAAACCATTAAATTATGGGTCAAATGGGGTTATAATTTAGTCAGAGAATTACAAGGGTAATGTCCATGTTTCCTGTCCATGTCCATGGCGAGGAGAGGAAATGTGTGGGGAGAGGATCACGTGCGAGGTGGGGATGAAGTAAAAATGTTAAAACAGCAAGTGTAACCTGAATAACCTGAACAGTGTAAAATGCGTCTGAGCGCCGATCTGCGTCACCAGAATATTAGACGCACCTGTTTGTGTTTACTTATTAGGATGGCTATATAAGCTGAGTTGTCTCTGACCTCGTTGTGAAGTCTCTTATTCTTTGTTTTGTTATCCATGGCCGTGTTGCGTTTGCCCTTTGTTCTGTATCTTGTTTATTTCCAAGTAAAGTTCTCGTGCACTTTCATCCCAAAACGCAGACTCCTTGACTGCTGTATCACAAACAAAGCCTATAGATAACTTGTTTGTTTGCATGCTGTATACAGTATACAATACATTTATTAATGCACCCATCAAATGAGATGTACATGTTATTTTTCATCTTTAATGTCGGGAAACTTAAAACATGTTTATCTTTTTGCAGATCTCAAAATGCTGAATACTGCCACCTCTGGAATTTCAAGCAACATAGTTTATGTGTTATTAATTATTGGAGGGTTCATAACACTGTTTTCCATGTACTATAAGACGTCTCCAATGTTACCTTGTCAGCGCCAGCCTTCTTACTCAGTTAAGAACACAGCTTACTCAATGGCAAATAAACCGATCTTGCTGCTTTGGTTCTGGCCTGAAAATGATAGGTTTGATTTTAAGGACTGCAAAACGTTCTTCAACATTGACGGTTGCAACCTTACAGACAATAGGACCCTGTACAGTGAAGCTGATGCAGTGCTCATCTTTCACAGAGCCATAAACCACAATGCATCAAATCTTCCCCCCTCACCGAGACCCTCATTTCAAAAGTGGATTTGGTTTCATGTGGAATCACCAACAAACACACAGAAAGTTCCAGGTATCGAGAACCTTTTTAATGAGACTTTAAACTACCGACAGGATGCAGACATCCCTGTTCACTGGAAGTTGTCTAAAAAGACCAGAGATGACTTTGCGCTGCCCAAGAAAGAACGAATGATCTGCTGGATTGTGAGCAACAATGACTCTCACACTGGGACAAAGATGATGTATAGTTACTACAGGGAGCTTGTGAAACACATTAAGGTGGATGTGTTTGGCAAGGTGTTTGGTAGTTTCTTAAAATATAAAGATTATTTCTCAACCATCGCAAGCTGCAAATTCTACCTTTCCTTTGAGAACTCTGTTGACAAAGACTACATCACAGAGAAGCTGAATGGACCACTAGCAGCAGGAACAGTACCTGTTGTATTGGGTCCCTCCCGACAGAACTATGAGAGCTTTATACCAGGGGATTCCTTCATCCATGTAAATGACTTTCCTGAGGCAAAAGCTTTGGCTGACTTCCTCCTGCAGTTGGACAAGAATGATGAGGCCTATATGCGCTATTTCAATTGGCGTCAGTATTACTCTGCTAGGCCTCACCTGATTAAACAGAACCGAAAATTCCTCCAGGCCATCTGCTATGCCTGTGACCATGTGGGAAGACACAGAGAGTACAGGGTTGTTCCCGATATTTACAAGTGGTATTTCGGTTAAACTGTTACTTTCATCCCTAGCAAGGAAAAACGCTCAAGACGCACTTGTTCCGGGAGTACAACAGTACTTAAGAAGGATTTGCTGGACCTGATGTTAGTTTCCTCTAGGAACACAATGACTCTTATGGAGGGACTTGTTGCTCTTGTTGGTTAGTTGTAACTGATTTAAATTATTGTACTCGCTGTGAACTATATTATTATTTCTTGCATTTCTACAGGTACACTCTTGCACTTTTGTGGTTTATGTTGTTTAATTGTAACTTGTTTAACTGCATGCTCTTATGGTTCTTCCCTTTGGTCTTTTTTGTTTTTTTCACAATGTATGCTTCATGTTTTGGCTACCCGCAATGTTTTGGGCTATCTTGTTGTTATGATCAGTGACCTATGCACTTTTGTAAAGCTCTCTCTTGGAAGTCGCTTTGGATAAAAGTGTCTGCTAAATGAATAGATGTGAAAAAACTGAAACCTGTACCATTTGTATTTTTTGTAATATTTGTATTTTTATATTGTAAATTACTGCAACTTATATTTTATTGTATAGTTTATTTTAATCTAATTCCATTGCTAGTGATGTACCCTTAGTTTTCTAGTTATGTACCCTTAGTATAGTTAGTCCTCATTTACATTTTTGATTCCTATATGTTTAATGTTTGCACCTTCCTGCCAAAGCAAATTCCTTGTCTGTGCAAACTTTCATGGCGAATAAAACTCATTCTGATTCTGATTCTGATTGGCTTTAACTTGAGTGCAAGGATCTCCATGGTGGCATTGACCACTAGCGCCCCCTGGAGGATTGTTCCAGTCATAACCGTCCCCTGACCTAGGATGCAGGAACAGAGCTGTTTAAGGGGCCAAATTTGCACCAAGATGGATTCTCAGTGTTGGAAATTGGAAAACGGGTTGGAACACTACAGCACAACAACTACAGTATCAGAGCTGCAGTTTAACATCCACATCCATGTTTTGAAAAGATAATGGTGATTGCTCACAGTGACCTTACAATGTTGTGACAGCAGTGTTCGTTTTGCTTGTCGTTCTCCTCAGCCATGAGCAGGACACCGTCCAGGTCTCTGTGAGGGAGGGATGTCTGGCTCTTCACAAACTAGGACACAAGACGCACATGCACGCACCCACAGACGCACACGCACACAGCAACGACAAGCGAAATAAAAACTGCTGTCATAACATTGTAAGGTCACTGTGGGCATACAGTTAAGTCTGGAGTATATTTGGACAGTGACGTAATTTTCATAATTTTGGCTCTGTATGCCACAGTAACGGATTTGAAATTAAACAGCCAAGATGCAATTGAAGTGCAGACATTCAGCTTTTATTCAAGGGGCTGAACAAAATTGTATATCATGTGATACGTTTAGGAATTGCAACCATTTTTACCCACAATAAAATTATATTTAAACCTTGGATTGATCTTGTATGTAATATCCTTACAATGAATACAACTGTGGAGGAGAATAGATGACTGGCTATCTTAAAACAGAAAATAACGTGAGTGCTTACATACACTGCTCAAAAAAATTTAAGGAACACTTTGAAAACACATCAGATCTCTATGTGAAAAAAAATTATGTTGGATATCTATACTGATATTGACAGTTGAATGTCTTAGGAATGAAAGGATGCCACATCTTTGATAGAAATACAAGTTTTCAGCCTAGAGAGGGCTTAATTTTACAGACACTCCGAAAATCAGTGAAAAGATTAGGTGGCAGGCTAGTCCATTTTGCCAAAATTCCATTTCTGCAACTCAAAATGCTTCTCAATATCTTGTGTGGCCCCCACATTGGCGAAAATCTGCTATCAACTTTGGGGGGGACAATTATGACATTTATGTCATTTATATGACATTTTCTCAAGATTCCTGAGGGGGACATCAAAATTACTGCTGTAACACAGCACATACAAAAGCGCCATTGTGTCCATAATCAGCAAAGCGCTTTCATTGCGTATTATTAATATTATTGAAATTACATAGTTATGTTTAAAGTGATTTATTGGGGGGGACAATTTATATTTTTCCCAGGATGGGGGGGGTCGTGTCCCCCCTGTCCCCCCCGGGATTTCTGCCTATGGGCCCCCGCGTACTTGTATGCATGCTTGCCAACTTTGCGGCATGCTCCTAATGAGACGACGGATGGTGTCTTGTGGGATGTCCTCCCAGATCTGTCGAAGGGCATCAGTGAGCTCCTGTAAAGTCTGAGGAGCAATCTGGCGGCGTCTGAGGACCGAAACATAATGTCCCAGAGGTGTTCTATCGGGTTTAGGTCAGGTGATCGTGACAGCCATTCAATTGTATCGATTCCTTCATCCTCCAGGTTCTGCCTGCATACTCTTGCCACATGAAGCCGGGCATTGTCGTGCATCAGGGGGAACCCAGGACCTACTGCACCAGCGTAGGGTCTGGGTTCAAGGATTTCATCCAGATACCTAATGGCAGTCAGACTGCCGTTCTCTAGCCTGTAGGGGTCTGTACGTCCCTCCATGGATATGCATCCCCAGACCATCACTGACCCACCACCAAACCGGTCATGCTGAAAGATGTTGCAGGCAGCAGAGCATTCTCCTTGGCTTCTCCAGACCCTTTCACGTCTATCACAGGTGCTCAGGGTGAACCTGCTCTCATCTGTGAAAAGCACAGGTCGCCAGTGGCGGACATGCCAGTTCTGGTGTTCTATAGCAAATGCCAAGTGAGCTCCACGGTGCTGGGCAGTGAGCACAGGGCACACTACAGGACGTCGCGCCCTGAAGCCACCCTCATGAAGTCTGTTTCTGATTGTTTGGGCAGAGACATTCACACCAGTGGCCAGCTGGAGGTCATTCTGTAGGGCTCGGGCAGTGCTCAACCTGTTCCTCCTTGCACAAAGCAGCAGATATCGGCCCTGCTGATGGGTTGAGGACCTTCTACGGCCCTTTCCAGCTCTCCTAGAGTAACTGCCTGTCTCCTGGAATCTCTTCCATGTTCTGGAGATTGTGCTGGGAGACACATCACATCTCCTTGCAACGGCACGCATGGATGTGCCATCCTGGAGGAGTTGGACAATCTGTGCAACTTCTGTAGGGTTAAGAAATCGCCTCATGCTCCCAGTAGTGATAATGACTCTAGCTAAAGCCAACACTAGTGGAAAACCAGTCAAAGAGATCAAGAGGGAGAAACTTGAAATGGCCTCCACATGCGAAACCAGTCCTGTTTTGGGGGTCGTCTCATTTAGTGCACTTTTTGTTAATTCCATCAACACCAATGCAGCAGAAACTGATTAACAACCCCCTCTGCTACTTAACTGACCAGATAATTATCAGAGAACTGCAATTCATACCCTGATAAAAAAAACTGTTCCTTACATTTTTTTGAGCATTGAATATACATATATTTACATATACATGCAAAACATGCACTCGCCTTCCTCTTCAAAATATCCCTCTGCTTGCATGCAAGGTGAAAATATAATACGGTAACCAAATAGTCTCTCTAGGTTCCTCACACACACATACAGACTGACGGCACAGATGACAAGTCTGTCTGTGACAGTGGACATTAAACTGCAGCTCTGATACTGTAGTTGTAGGGTTTCTAGATAATAATCTAAACTACAACCTGCCTAAAATATATAATCAGGGAAGACAGGAATACAGCAAACATGTCGGATGACATCTACGCCAAACCAGACATGACCCAGAAGGTGAAGTCAGAGGACATCTACGCCAAACCAGACATGACCCAGAAGGTGAAGTCAGAGGACATCTACGCTACACCAGACATGACCCAGAAGGTGAAGTCGGATGACATGTATGCTAATATAGACATGACCCAGAAGGTGATGTCAGACAGGGGGGAGATGGAGGAGAGGATGGTGGACATCTACGTTAGTGCTGACACCCTCAGAGGTCACAACCTCTGCTCAAAGGCTGACAACCCTACAGCAGAGAACACAGCAGAAGATCAGCTCTCAGGTAAAACACACACCAAACACACACACACACAAATGACATACATATATGATCACAAACACGTACTGTATAGTCATATACAACTGTAGCCTTTAGGATTACCTCACATTTATTTCTCTCATCCTTTCACAAACACACACACACACAGTGTCCCCACTGTGTTCAGATGCTGAGCGTCCAGAGAAGAGAATCTACAGAGTTGCAGCAGTGTGTCTGGGGCTGCTGTGTCTTTTCATACTGGCTGGGGTCATAGCACTGGGAGTCAAGAGTGAGTACGTTTAAGTAAACATACATCATTTACAGTTTTTCTCTCGATTGCGAAAACACATTTTTTGAAACAGTCAACCATTTTCTCAAAACTGTAAACACAAAACCAAATATTCAAACTCGATTTCCAAAACCTCTGACTCTTCTGGCAAAATCAAACACTCGCCCCTAAACCATTTCACTTGTGCTCAAAATCAAACAAGGCATTCAGATCATAAACACAGCAAATCAAAATATAAAGACTATGGAGCAATAATTAGACACAACAACACAAAAAAATGGAGAACACAGCATCCAGGCCATGTAAAGACAAATTTGTTTATGTATACGCAGTAAATGCATTCACGTAGCAATAAAGAAAATGGATTTTGGATTTTGAAACACTGGATTTTGGTGTTTCAACACCCATTGACACTAATGTTTAGCCTATGTTCTGCACATCTCTTTCACCAACTGTCTCTGGAGGAGGGGATCCCTCACTGAATTGCTCCTCCCAAGGTTTCTTACATTTTATTTCCTCTAGTGAGTTTTTCTGGGAGTTTCTCCTTGTCTTCCTTGAGGGTTTAGGTTGGCTGAGGGGCAGTTCTATCGGCGTATGTAAAACCCTCTGTGACATTGCTTGTAAAAAGGGCCATACAAATACTGTACATTTGATTTGATTTGAAAATATTACAGTAACCATCACAACTTACTACTGTCAACAAGGAACAAAGAAAACGTGGTAAAACCCCTCTGGTGTGCTGGATCCAGCCTTGAAAACACTCCACACCTATGTCACCACAGGCCAATTCCATTTCCTGTAGGAGATTTACCCTGGTATATGGGTTTCGGTCATAGACCTTTAACCGCCACACAGAGAAAAACTCTTCAATTGGGTTGAGAAAAGGGCTGTATGATGGAAGGCAAACATTTACAGTAGAAAATGCTGGTTGATGTTGAACTATTC
The DNA here is from genome assembly GCF_963692335.1 of Osmerus eperlanus. NCBI lineage: Eukaryota > Metazoa > Chordata > Actinopteri > Osmeriformes > Osmeridae > Osmerus > Osmerus eperlanus. The sequence continues at coordinate 16,140,643 of NC_085031.1, read as the reverse complement.
TCGAATACGGACACCATGGTGAAAGCTGACATTGTCCCAAACCACCATTAGAAACAAGTGTGAACAATTTTGAGTCATTGTGTTTTACAGATGACAACTGTGTTGTAGTTATGTTTACTGTTTGCCGCTTGTGTTTACCATTTTGCGGCACAAGTGCATCACAGTGCAAAATGTGTTTAGTGAATGAGAATGTGTTTAGAGTTTTGCCAAAAGAGTGTCTGATTTGACAAATTGGTTTAGTTCGCTGAACATTTGATTCAGAGAATGGGGTTTAGTGTTTTAGCAATCGAGAAAAACTGTATTGTAAATGTATGTACTATGTTTGTGGCACTGTTCAACAAATCATGTCAATCGTTTCTGCAGATGACTGTAACATTCAGCGTTATTCTCTCTCATTCCATAACAGACACCAGTTTTAGTGATGAGAACATCATACAGACTATGAAGAGTAAGAAACTACAGACCAGTAACACTATCCTGACCAGAGAGAGAGACCAGCTGAACGCCAGTAACACCAACCTGACCAGAGAGAGAGACCAACTACAGACCAGTAACACCATCCTGACCAGAGAGAGAGACCAGCTGAACACCAGTTACGCGAACCTGACCAGAGTGAGAGACCAGCTGAACGCCAGTAACACCATCCTGACCAGAGAGAGAGACCAGCTGAACACCAGTTACGCGAACCTGACCAGAGTGAGAGACCAGCTGAACGCCAGTAACACCAACCTGACCAGAGAGAGAGACCAGCTGAACACCAGTAACACCATCCTGACCAGAGAGAGAGATGACCTTAAGAGGAGGCTGTGCGGTAAGTCCATAAGCACAATTTTACACAAATGTTTAATTTATACTGTATAATTGTAAGCTGTATGAAATAAATGTTGTTGTTAATGTGATGCGGTGAACTATAGAACAATTGCTATTGTAATGATTTTATAACTCTTTGTGTTTGTCACATCTGGCTCTAGGTTGTCACAAAAGTGGATTTCAAAGGAAAAAGTATTTTGTTACTGACAGAAATGATTAACCAAAAGCAAGTGTTTGGGAGTGTGTGAGAGATGTGTGTGTGAGTGTGTGAGATGTGTGTGTGTGAGACGTGTGTGTGTGAGACGTGTGTGTGTAGATGTGTTGGAAGGTGCAACAAAGTGAATGTCAAAACCGCACTCCAAATCACAGCTGCCACGCTGAGCCGGTCAGGTTTAGTGCAGAGCGAGTGACAGAATAAATAAGAGAGAGAGAGTGAATGTGTAAGAGCCAGATTCATCTGAATAATGTTTCAGGTAATTGATCTATGAACCATATTTGGTTCATAGTTTTGGTTAAGAATATTGGTATTTTTATATTGATTATTCTATTTCGATAGGTAACAAATAATTCAGTAATAATTGTGTAGGCTATTTAAGGTAAGGTGTTTATATTCTACACATGATTTGATTTGTGGATTTCAAAGTGTCTGTAATTGGTTACTGCGCATTTGCATTAGTATCATAACAACATGATTAGTGAAAGGTTATAGTGCTAAAGGAATCTGTTTTAGTTTGGAACTAAAACGTTTATTCTGTTGGGAATAACATCCTGAACGCAGAGGTTTAAATTAGTTTTTGTCAACAACTAAAAAAGGATTTCTTTGAACATTCTTTTTGGATTAGTACTCACATTTACATTTAGTCATTTAGCAGACGCTTTTATCCAAAGCGACTTACAAGAAACAGTTATTATTACAAGATTGAGGAGTTGCTAATAAACTGCCATGCATCGTTCACCTGTCGCCTTGGGTTTGTGAGTAGCCTGCAAGCTGTTGTTACTATAATGGCAATTTTGAGAAGATGTTCAAACACATGTTAAATTACACGGACAAACGCGTTCTGCACTCTCTTGATGGCTCACAGAAGATTGGTTGAAGATTGGTTGTAGCTGTTACTACTGTAAATATTGAAAACTAAATATCAATTCTGTGTTGTAATGACATCAAACAGAGGGCCAAGATGGATGGAGCAGGTTTGGCTGCAGCTGTTACTATGTTACATTTCATTTGCGTCCGTTTAAACTTTAGGTTGGAAAGTATGAACTAGTACTGTCTAAACAGTGTTTAAATGTCTAAATGTTCTCTTACTGTTGTGTTTTCAGATGTCACTTCCTGTACTGCTGGCTGGCAGAAGTTTGGCTGCAGCTGTTACTACGTCTCTACTGGGAAAAATAACTGGGCTGACAGCAGACAGGACTGTAGAGACAGAGGAGCAGACCTGGTGATCATTAACAGCCCAGAGGAACAGGTGAGAGAGTGAGAGAGTGAGAGTGACAGTGAGAGAGAGAGAGAGAGAGAGAGAGAGAGAGAGAGAGAGAGAGAGAGAGAGAGAGAGAGAGAGAGAGGAAGAGGAAGAGGGAGGGAGAGAGAGAGAGAGAGAGAGAGAGAGAGAGAGAGAGAGAGAGAGAGAGAGAGAGAGAGAGAGAGAGAGAGAGAGAGAGAGGGGGAGAGGAAGAGGGAGGGAGAGAGAGAGAGAGAGAGAGAGAGAGAGAGAGAGAGAGAGAGAGAGAGAGAGAGAGAGAGAGAGAGAGAGAGAGAGGGGAAGAGGGGAAGAGGGGAAGAGGGGAAGAGGGGAAGAGGGGAAGAGGGGAATGGAAAATAAGAAAGACTGAGAACAACAGAAATGTACAGGATGAGGTCAAATTCAAAATTAAGGTAATAAAACTGCTCCTTAATCCTCTTCCATGACAGGATTTCCTCAATAACCTCAACAAGAACGTGTGGATCGGTCTGACTGACACAGTAACAGAAGGGAACTTTATCTGGGTGGACGGAACTCCACTGACCACACCCACGTAAGAGAACAACTCTTTCTGTAGTTTCTGGATTAACAGAAAACATTTTTTTGGATTGAAATTACATTTAGTCATTTAGCAGACGCTCTTATCCAGAGCAACTTACAGTAAGTACAGGGACATTCCCCCGAGGCAAGTAGGGTGAAGTGCCTTGCCCAAGGACACAACGTCTGGCTGTCAGCATGCTGATGGGTGTCCACACACTATTGGCTGTATACAGTCTATAGTATTTACATATACAGCTCTAATTGAACAGATTTAGAATGGTTTCCAATACTGTATGACCTAGATGTGGACCTCAGTGTGTGACTGTCTGGTTGTGTGTTGTTATTTAACCCTGTAGGTACTGGTGGGCCTCTCAGCCTGATAATTACGCTAACACACCAGGCAGTGTTGGTGAGGACTGTGCTGAGATATACTACGCACCTTCGGAAGTTCCTCCTCCTAGAACATGGAATGATAACAAATGTGAATTTCGTAATTACTGGGTCTGTGAGAAAGGGATCTAATAATGGAGATTCACGGTGGGGTTTTGTATTGTTATTTAACTACACTGTCTATCCATCCATCTGTCTGACTAATCCGTCCATCTATGTAATCTCTCTATTCATGCATTTACAGTAATGCTCCTGGTACATTATTGTCAGGTCTATAATACCTGTCATAGCCGTATGAGTGAATTAACTGTGATAATGAGCTTTCACTCCCTATTGGCTAACAGAGTAGATGATGTAATAATGAGTTGTATAGGCTTAAACTGTTTGTAGCTTCCCAGCAACATTCATTTATAAAATAAAAGAGTCTTTTGGTCTATCATACACCACTATCAGTGCGTTCCAAACATTCAAAACATTTGCCGATATTTCCTGGTTCAACTCTCGGGAGTTCAAACTCACGGCGAGACACCAGTTGGAGACAATAGGTGTGTTTGACTTCATGCAGCGCCCGGCGGCACCGGCAGCCGGCTGACTTGAAGCAGGGAATGCGATTGGCTACTTCAAGTCAGCCGGCTGTTGCCGCCGCCGGCGCTGCATGAAGTCAAACACACCTAAAGGTTGAGGTGACGTCACAAAGTCTGTGATCGTACATTGAGGTCAATTAAAAGACCTTTAAAAGTTTAATAGCCTAAAGTATCAAATACAATGTTAAGTTTCTTATTGCTTGCATTGGACTGCTAACCTGCTTAGTTAGTACGTTGTAGCTCACCTGTTTACAGTACAAACTTACCTGCCCCTTCTTACAGAGATGGGCCGGTCCATGGGAGAGGTGCCCTGATCTTGCTGCCTATTTCAGCAGTTAAGATAATTTCTTTATCAAGTAATGCATGGAGTCGTTGGATTCAAAGAAAGTACAATAGTTTAATGCTTTCCGGCAAGGAGACAAATTATCTGACCCTAGGCTTGACCAGATGGTTTACTTAATAATTACTTTTGACTTCCTAATGGCTAACAGAATAGATTATATAATGAGTTACAGTGGCTTAAACTGTTTGTCTCATTGATTGTGGGAGAAATCAGAGATTTTGTATTTTTATGCTAATCACAATCAGTACATCAGCTATTGCCTTATTATGTTTTCTCGTGTATTGTTCATTCATATGTGTTCCTACTTCCTACTGTAGCCTACCCCACAGAAGCCTAGGCCTATATTGTGTAATGATGAGTGCTAATTCTAATCGAAAAGTAGCTCTATGTTTCGAAAAGTAGACTGTTTCCCATACAACAGATCTATCCCCATAACAGCATCACGTCATTAGCAATTACCTGATGAAAACAAAGGATCTTCATGTAAATAGTTGCAGCTTATACCTGGTCTCAGTCATGACCCAGAAATGACTTAAACTGTCGTGGAAGTTTTAAAGATGAAGATGAAGTCGGGTGAAGTACAGAGTTAATGTGTATTTGACGTATGATGTAAACATAATAACGTTACCAACATAACATCATCGACACACAAACTTAAGACAATATCACAAAGACAATTCCACAGCTCCATCTAGCATTCTAGAATGGAACCGGAAGAATCCAGCCCACCAGCACTACCCAGCGGATGGCCCTGAACCCCCCAAAAACATTCTTCAACAGACCATTTTATAGATACGACAGTTCTCAAAAGTCATTGGTCCATCCTACAGACATGCAGCTATACCAAATCTCTTTTGTTATTGGTTAACTCCCTAAGAACAATACAGTTGAATCCACATTGTCTTCAGAACTGTCTCTTCCCCCCAGGTGACAAGAACTCTCCCAGGTCACCCAGACTTCCCATCTCTTAGACTTCACGTCTCCTAGTTAGGTGTCATAAAACTGCAAATGGCATCTCTACCAAATGGAGTTGAATCAACATATATTGTATCAAGCTTTTTAGCCAACTGTAAACTTCTTTTAAAACACATTCATTGTACCAACATTTCTTTCACACAACAAAGGCAACTGCAAGTGTTTGTCATTACTGTCTCTATGAGCGACATGATTGAAGCTTGTAAAGTAAAGTTCTGTACTTGGTTCGTAGGTTGCACAAACAATCCTAAATACTCAGTGTCACCACAGTCAGTCCTGCGTGCTGGGGGTATTTCCCTTAATCAAATTTGATCTCAGACCAGCAACCCAATACATGTCAAATCACTTCCTCATGCATTTCATGAGTTTTCTGATTAGCAGCTAGCTGACTATCTCAGAGCTCAGTGCAGCATGTTGTAGAAATAAAGCATCTTTATATTCCTGCTCATGTAGGTTTAACTCTCTATGGTAATGTATAGGTGAAGTGATGGTTGTTATTGCTGCAGCATTTACTCTGGACACCCTTATATCCACTGAGGAGTAAACAAAAGTGTCACGTACAAACCTTTGTCACAAAGCTGCTACTTATTTTACATATTTTGCAGAACAGGGAAACAGGGCTCGGTAACCTGATAAATCAAGAGGAATATGGAGTCTACACAGCACAAGTGTTGTCACTCCACATTCAGATATCTTTTAAAGATATTTTCCCATTTTTGAAAACAAATATAAAGAATGAGAAAACTACGGGCAAACTGATAATCTGATAAACGTGAAGAACAGGAGGCCAAGAATAATGATGTCACTCTGAGTGAGTGAGACTTAGGCCTGGGACTGTGTCAAGGCTGTTTTCACTGTAAAATAACCACAACAAGGTGGTTCACACAAACACCCTACCCAGGCTCAAGAGAAGGCCCCAAAGTCTGGTATAATACACCATGCAATATTTCTTTATCCTTGAAGTAGGGAAATCCAATCGTTCAAAAGACTACCTTTTCATCGGTACATGGATTCATGAAGGGGTAAAGGTTTGTTTTCAAATGTGGGTGGGACAGCTATGTTAGAGCAGCTCCAACTAAATTAAAGAAAAATGTGTATTATACTCGTATATATGTATAGTCTTGTCTAATATACTTCTAATCATACTATTCTTTCGTCATGCGCCTCTTACATAGTCACTGTAAGAGACTTACATGGTTAGTTACATAAATTTGTTCACATCTGGCTTTGCATACTGGTCAAACGACACAGTTGACAAAGGATGAATACCAAACATTATATTCCTCTTTTTCCACTTCCCTCCCACACCTAACAGACTACAACTCCACATAACAGACCAGTAGTCAAATCTCTGGCGTCGTCAAAAACATGCTGCACATTTCCTGGTGAACCAATACCTATTTTTAACACGGAAAGATGTGCTGAACATTTTTCATTCTAAAGGGCTCTAACTAACAAGCAGGTGACATTACCATAGGGAAGAAGACTCTTAGAAAAACGACTTGTCTTTCAGACAGGTTCCATCAGACACTCACAGCATGGACACGTCTGGAAACGCTACGTACGCCAATGAAGACTCTGTGTATGAAAACCCATTTAGCATTGGGGGAGAAGACAATATGGGAGAAGATATTTATGTAAATGAAAGCTTTAATGACCCTAATGATAAAGTAGCGATCATGACCATCCAAAAAGGACCAGGACCAGGTAACACACACACACTCCTAACAAATACTCACATACCAGTATAGCTAAGATCTAAGTTTTGTTTGTTATTATTAACTTCAACGTAAAAACACACTCACAAACCATCTACATCTTTCCACATCACATGTTTTTAAATAAGTCCTTTGTTTTACATTGACAACTCTTTATCATTACATAGCTGTTTTTACATTTCCCCGCTAACAGTTTTTAACGCAATAGTTGTTAAGGTCAGATGCCTAGTCTACTAGTGGCACTAACTTACCCTCCTCTGTAGCTTATAGTGCAGTACAGGTTAGTCACTGGTGGACATTATATATAAGGTGACATTTTGATTGTGAACATAAATGAATCAGCTGCATCCTACTTTTTTATAGCAAAACATGAACCTTGTGGTTTTCAGTTGTTCCTTTGAGTTCATCGTGGAGAGCTGCAGCAGTGTGTCTGGGGCTGCTGTGTGCTCTCCTACTGGCTGGGATCATAGCACTGGGAGTCATCTGTGAGTGCTTCTAGTAAATAAAATACAAACATTATTAATTGTAATTATATATTTATATATTTGTAGATGACTGTAACATTAGGAATGATTCTCTCTCATTCCATAACAGACACCAGAGTTAATGAAGACAAAACTATAAAGACAATGGAGAGAGACCAACTACAGACCAGTAACACCAACCTGACCAGAGAGAGAGACCAACTGAACACCAGTTACACCAACCTGACCAGAGTGAGAGACCAGTTACAGACGAGTAACACCATCCTGACCAGAGAGAGAGACCGGCTGAACACCATTAACACCAACCTGACCAGAGAGAGAGATGACCTTAAGAGGAGGCTGTGCGGTAAGTCCATAAGCACAATTTTACACAAATGTTTAATTTATACTGTATAATTGTAAGCTGTATGAAATAAATGTTGTTGTTAATGTGATACGGTGAACTATATAACAATTGCTATTGTAATGATTTTATAACTCTTTGTGTTTGTCACATCTGGCTCTAGGTTGTCACAAAAGTGGATTTCAAAGGAAAAAGTATTTTGTTACTGACAGAAATGATTAACCAAAAGCAAGTGTTTGGGAGTGTGTGAGAGATGTGTGTGTGAGTGTGTGAGATGTGTGTGTGTGAGACGTGTGTGTGTGAGACGTGTGTGTGTAGATGTGTTGGAAGGTGCAACAAAGTGAATGTCAAAACCGCACTCCAAATCACAGCTGCCACGCTGAGCCGGTCAGGTTTAGTGCAGAGCGAGTGACAGAATAAATAAGAGAGAGAGAGTGAATGTGTAAGAGCCAGATTCATCTGAATAATGTTTCAGGTAATTGATCTATGAACCATATTTGGTTCATAGTTTTGGTTAAGAATATTGGTATTTTTATATTGATTATTCTATTTCGATAGGTAACAAATAATTCAGTAATAATTGTGTAGGCTATTTAAGGTAAGGTGTTTATATTCTACACATGATTTGATTTGTGGATTTCAAAGTGTCTGTAATTGGTTACTGCGCATTTGCATTAGTATCATAACAACATGATTAGTGAAAGGTTATAGTGCTAAAGGAATCTGTTTTAGTTTGGAACTAAAACGTTTATTCTGTTGGGAATAACATCCTGAACGCAGAGGTTTAAATTAGTTTTTGTCAACAACTAAAAAAGGATTTCTTTGAACATTCTTTTTGGATTAGTACTCACATTTACATTTTGTCATTTAGCAGACGCTTTTATCCAAAGCGACTTACAAGAAAGAGTTATTATTACAAGATTGAGGAGTTGCTAATAAACTGCCATGCATCGTTCACCTGTCGCCTTGGGTTTGTGAGTAGCCTGCAAGCTGTTGTTACTATAATGGCAATTTTGAGAAGATGTTCAAACACATGTTAAATTACACGGACAAACACGTTCTGCACTCTCTTGATGGCTCACAGAAGATTGGTTGAAGATTGGTTGTAGCTGTTACTACTGTAAATAATGAAAACTAAATATCAATTCTGTGTTGTAATGACATCAAACAGAGGGCCAAGATGGATGGAGCAGGTTTGGCTGCAGCTTTTACTACGTCTCTACTGAGCAGAAAACCTGGTCTGACAGCAGACAGGACTGTAGAGGGAGAGGAGCAGACCTGGTGATCATAAACAGCCTAGAGGAACAGGTGAGAGAGAGAGAGAGAGAGAGAGAGAGAGAGAGAGAGAGAGAGAGAGAGAGAGAGAGAGAGAGAGAGAGAGAGAGAGAGAGAGAGAGAGAGAGAGAGAGAGAGAGGGAGAGGGAGAGGGAGAGGGAGAGGGAGAGAGAGAGAGAGAGAGAGAGAGAGAGAGAGAGAGAGAGAGAGAGAGAGAGAGAGAGAGAGAGAGAGGGGAAGAGGGAAAGAGGGAAAGAGGGGAAGAGGGGAAGAGGGGAAGAGGGGAAGAGGGGAAGAGGGGAAGAGGGGAATGGAAAATAAGAAAGACTGAGAACAACAGAAATGTACAGGATGAGGTCAAATTCAAAATTAAGGTAATAAAACTGCTCCTTAATCCTCTTCCATGACAGGATTTCCTCAATAAACTCAACAAGAGAGTGTGGATCGGTCTGACTGACACAGTAACAGAAGGGAACTTTATCTGGGTGGACGGAACTCCACTGACCACACCCACGTAAGAGAACTACTCTTTCTGTAGTTTCTGGATTAACAGAAAACATTTTTTTGGATTGAAATTACATTTACATTTAGTCATTTAGCAGACGCTCTTATCCAGAGCAACTTACAGTAAGTACAGGGACATTCCCCCGAGGCAAGTAGGGTGAAGTGCATTGCCCAAGGACACAACGTCTGGCTGTCAGCATGCTGATGGGTGTCCACACACTATTGGCTGTATACAGTCTATAGTATTTACATATACAGCTCTAATTGAACAGATTTAGAATGGTTTCCAATACTGTATGACCCAGATGTGGACCTCAGTGTGTGACTGTCTGGTTGTGTGTTGTTATTTAACCCTGTAGGTACTGGTGGCCCTCTCAGCCTGATAATGACGCTAACACACCAGGCAGTGTTGGTGAGGACTGTGCTGAGATATACTACTCACCTTCTGATGTTCCTCCTCCTAGAACATGGAATGATTACAAATGTGAATTTAAAATGTTCTGGGTCTGTGAGAAAGGGATCTAATAGTGGAGATTCACAGTGGGGTTTTGTATTGTTATTTAACTATACTTACACTATATATAACGTGTGTTTATGTACCTGCTGTCTTCTGTAATTCATGTATCTGGCTGGAATTAATCTTACATTTTCCTCCCAGGATTTTATATAGTGAACCATCTGTCTATCCGTCCGTCTGTCTGACTGACTATCTAATCTAACCATCTATCTAATCTATCTATTCATGCATTTACAGTAATGCTCCTGGTACATTATTGTCAGGTCTATAATACCTGTCATAGCCGTATGAGTGAATTAACTGTGATAATGAGCTTTCACTCCCTATTGGCTAACAGAGTAGATGATGTAATAATGAGTTGCATAGGCTTAAACTGTTTGTAGCTTCCCAGCAACATTCATTTATAAAATAAAAGAGTCCTTTGGTCATGTTGTCTGGACTCATCATTGACCCTGCATTTCAGTGTGTCTCTATGACATCAGTCGTGTACCAGACCCTGCTCAGTGACTCTGGGGCAATGTGGGAAATACTGACTACCTGACTGCAAGTCATCCAGCTCTGAGGTAGCACACCAGCATTAGCTTGTTACACTGCTGCTACTGAGCTTAGTGCTAGCTATGGATCACGGTAGCAGTCGTTTTAACTGGCTGATTGATGAGGACTGAGCTGAGATCTACTGTACATTTTTTATATGTTTAAACCTCTCCTGTTATGGAACCTCACCAGGTGCCATTTGTATAGGTTTAGGGACAGTGAGAGTGGTGTTTTCATTTACCTGCACATGAAACATGAGGAAACACTTGTCTGCAGACTGAGTTCTAGTATCAAGACGAAGAGCCCTAAAGCAGTGACATCAAAGAAGATGAGTTTGTGAAACATTCTCTCTTCCTGTTCCCTCTCCCTCTCTCTCCCTCTACCTTTTGCTCCCTCCCTCTATCCCTCCCTCTCCCTCTCGCTCCCTCTCTCCAGCTCTCACCTGTTCCTCCATGCTGTTTATGATCACCAGGTCCTCTCCCTCTACATGCTTCTTAAGATCCAATATTTGTGAGCTCTACTCTGACACAGATGAACTCAGACAACAAACATTGACACTTATTTATTGTGGGGGCGGGATTCACTCACTCTTAATTTGGTGAAACATTCTTGCTGTGCACTTTGTGTGAACTCACTACAAAGTTCCAGGTTTGGTTAAGTGTCACTCATCTACGTTGAAGTCACGTGCTTTAGGCCTCTTCGTCTGGATACTGCGTCATACGTCTTTTTAAAACTAAACCGAGATCCAGCTTCAATATGATTCTTTAATATCTTTTGTTCTGATTTTGGTACAGTAACACGTCTTTGCACAACCACAACAAGGCAACTGCAAGTGTTTGTCATCACTGTCTGTATGAGTGGCATGATTGAAGCTTGTAAAGTTCTGTACATGGTTCATGCAAAAACATCCTAAATACTCAGTTTCACTTGTCCTGTGTGATGGGGGTATTTCCCTAAATCAAATTTGATCTCAGACCAGCAACCTAATACATGTCCAAACACTTCCTCATGCATTTAATTTGTATTTTTATATTGTAAATTACGGCAACTTATATTTTCTTTTATTGTATATTTTCTTTTAATTCTAATTCCACTTAGTATTGCTAGTTTATGTACCCTTAGTATAGTAAGACCACATATTTAAATTTAAGATTCCTATATGTTTATTGTATGCACCTTCCTGCCAAAGCAAATTCCTTGTCTGTGCAAACTTTCATGGCGAATAAATCCCTTTCTGATTCTGATGAGTTTTCTGATTATCTTAGAGCTGACTATCTTAGAGCTCTCAGTGCAGCATGTTGTACATATTTAGCATCTTTATATTCCTGCTCATGTAGGTTTAACTCTCCATGGTAATGTATAGGTGAAGTGATGGTTGTTATTGTTGCAGTATTTATCCTGGACACCCTTTTATCCACTGAGGAATAAACAAAAGTGTAATGTACAAACCCCCGTCACAAAGCTGCTACTTATTTTACTTCCCTAGGTGCGACAATCCTCCGATCTAGACTTTTAAATCAGCTGTCAAATTCCTATGACACATTTAAGAAAAAAGCAATACTATTTCCTGGTGAACGATTACACCTTGATAACAAAGCTGCTCAGAAAGATTTTCATTGTAAAGGGCTCTAACAAACAATCAGGTGACGTTGCCATAAGGAAGAAGGCTGAAACTACTTTTCAACACCAGTTCCCAGACACAGGGAGACACTCAGGTTACATCAGAGAAAATCACAGCATGGACATGACTGGAAACGCTATTTACTCCAATGAAGACTGTGTGTATGAAAACCCATTTAGCAGTGGGGGACAAGACAATATAGGAGAAGACGATATATATGAAAATGAGAGTTATTTTGACCCTAAAGATAAAGTAGGTAGCAAGATCACCAAGGAAGGACCAAAACCAGGATCAGGACCAGGAACAGCGGAAGGTAACACACACACACTCCTAACAAACACTCATACAACAGCATAGCAGCTTTTTTTTATGACTTAAATTCACCATAAAAAACACTCACACCTACACACACACAAACCATACTTGTTTTCACATCCCATGTTTTTCAATACTCCTTACATTTACTACTCTTTATGGGTCATTACAAAGCTGTTTCAAAATTCCCCAGACACAATTTTGAACTCAATAGGCCTTACAATAAATTCATAAAACCTGTACTTAATATTATCTGTACTTTTTCTAATAATATGAATAACAATAAATTGTGTTCCAAGTGTCACAATATTTTTTTTATTAATCTTCTAAATGTGAATCTACTACCTATTACCAAACATTGTTAATGTTTAATTGTTAATAATATCTGCATGTAAGCACGTTTTTGTTCACGTATTGCATGGATTCATCGAGAACTGATTTGACAGTGTATGCTATGAGATTAGATGTCTAAGATTTCTTTGTGACCATCCAACTATCACAGAAAAGTAGCCCACAGTATAGTACATACAGGTTAGTCACTGGTGGACATAACATGTATTATTATTGTTATTCCCCCCAAAAAATGTTTGTCCCTAAAAGAATCAACTGCATCTGTGTTTTTTAAGAGCAAAACATGAACCTTGTGGTTTTCAGTTGTTCCTTTGAGTTCATCGTAGAGAGCTGCAGCAGTGTGTCTGGGGCTGCTGTGTGCTCTCCTACTGGCTGGGATCATAGCACTGGGAGTCATCTGTGAGTATCCTCTAAAATAAATTACAATTCTTGCTCTTGTTCTTGTGAATGTTTTTTTCCCAACAAGAACAACACGTACCGGTACATTGATTATTTTGTTGTTGTTGACAATGTAACATTAAGTAGAATCTTTTTTCGTTTTTTGTTTAATTCTTAACAGACGTCAAGGTTAACACTTTAAAAAAACTTGTTTGAAAAGAGGGTACCTATGAAGTCATATGCATCTTTCTGTCTTTCTCATTCCTTAACAGACAACAGAGAACGAAAACGTAAAACTTTTAACGAAAGTAATTACGACTATGGAGAGAGACCAGTTACAAGTCCAGTTGGATTACCTTAAGAAGAAGTTATAAAGTAAGTCTATAAGGACAATTAGAATTTGTATGTAAGTGTAGGTTGTTAAATTGATAAATTGATCAATTGTATGTTTATCTGGTGCGCTAAACTCATGCATAATCAACGGTTTAATGTTGTGTTGCAGAGATTAACAATAGCCATTTTATTTGCGTCCGTATAGACTTTAGGTCGGAATTAACTAGAACTGTCTAATCATGTTCTCTAACTGTTGTGTCTTCAGATGTCACTTCCTGTTCTGCTGTTCAACTCGGCAGAAAACTTACATGTATTCATTTAGCAGACGCTTTTATCCAAAGCGACTTCCAGGAGAGAGCTTTACAAAAAAGTGCATAGGTCAATGATCATAAACGACGAGAAAACATTGTGGGTAGGCAAAACATGTGCCAATGGGAAGAACCATAAGAGCATGTAGTTAAACAAGTTACAATTAAACAACATGCCTCAAAAGTGCAAGAGTGTACCTGTAGGAAAGCAAGCAACAATAATATAATTCAAAGCGAGTACAATAAGTTAAATCAGTTACAACTAGCCAACAAGAGCAAGTCCCTCAATAAGAGTCATTGTTTTCCTGGAGGAAACTAACATCAGGTCCAGCAAATCATTCGTAAGTGTACTCCCGTAACAAGTGCGTCTTTAGCCTTTTCTTGAAGGTGGGGAGACAGTCAGTGTCTCTAAAACATACCTCCGTATGCCTGCGCCTATAGCGGGACAAGTTATCCCTTTAACTTCTCAACGTGAGAAATACAAGGTGTTGCGTGAGAAATGGTTGAAATGCGTGAGTCTCACGGCGAAGTTGAAGTGCTGACTACACTTTTTCACTCAAGTTAAAGTAAAGAAGTATGGGGGGGCTGAACACCAGATCAGAGACAGAGGATGCAGAGGCAGGCTAAATACTCATAAATAAATAAATAATTATTAATAAAAAATATTATATGGTATTAATAATGGGACTTACTCATGTTTATTTTTATTTATTTTTATTGTAACAAATGTTATATTAGGCTACATAAAGGAAACACTGTGGTGCATCATGTGATGTAGCTGTGGAACATGTAACAAAAACATGTAGGCCCTATTTCATGTATTTAACATTGTACATTTCATTAACATTGTGTGTTTACATGCATGAGTATGGCTTAGGGTTTCTTACATCCAGAATTATATTTGTAAGTAGCAGGATTCATATAACGAGGGTTGGGCCATACAAATTACGGGAGTTTCACGGGAGAAATAACAAAACGGGAGGGGGCGGTGGGAGATGGGTGTGAAATACGGGAGACTCGGGGAAAACGGGAGTGTTGACAGGTGCACATTTACATTTAGTCATTTAGCAGACGCTCTTATCCAGAGCGACTTACAGTAAGTACATTCCCCCGAGGCAAGTAGGGTGAAGTGCTTTTCCCAAGGACACAACGTCATTTGGCTAATGTTTGCGTGTCTGTTTCCTTTTAATATTTTAAGGAATGTACTCTTTAGTGTGATTCCGTGTCCGGAGTGCGGAGAGCAACTTTCCTCTGCAAGTAAAACTGGAGATCTCACCAAACAACCCAGGGCGAGAACATCGCATCTCTATGGAAACGGTAAACGCTTGGGGAGGGGCAGATGTCGCCGTTTGGAGAGGAAGTGTTTATTACCAACCCCAGCATTGACCTATTCTTGTTTCCTTCTGTAATATCATAAGGTAAGTTTCCTGCACATGTATTTTCATACCTGCTTCAAACTTGATGTGTATGGTTAGCCTACTGTTACGAAATATATGCTGGTAACTCTAGTAATAGTAGAGTACTAGCTAGTGTCTCACTAGTATACGCTCAAGCTTAGCTAGGTCATTAGCCAACTGTCAAGGTACAGTACAACACGCCCATGATATATTATTATTATTTTATACCTAAAGTCACCTGTTAGGCTAGGTTAGCCTACTTTGACGTAAGCCTAGCTCATTAGCCAACTGTCAAGGTTCAGATACGCTCCGAGTGGTATTGTACTGTACTGTACTATACTGTAGTCTACCTAGTCACTTATTGTCATTAGCGTCAATGCGAATACTAATAGTAAGAACGTGCCCTTTACTTCCTCTGAATTTAACTTCACTCATAATCTGTTTGTAGTGATGGCAGGAACGTCACGACATGATCGAGAGATGGCCATGAATGCCAAAAAGCAACTGTCTTCTTGCTCAGACCCGGTAGAGCGACTACGACTACAATGCCTCTCTCGAGGCTCTGCTGGAATTAAAGGCCTGGGCAGGTGAACTGAAGCTGTTCAATGACAATGTCTTTTCACACATCTAAGATAAGTTAGCAGAAAAGAGAGAGAGCTGTACTTTATTTTCTATTTTTAACATTTTGAGGGACTTAGTCTCTAGGTGTACAATACCCTGTTGAAAAGCTACATTTAAGAGTCTGACAGAAAATTATATCCTACAGTGTTGTCAGTAGCTTGTAGGTTATTACACGACAAAATAATCAATAAATTGGTTCACTTCTTTTGTTTGAAAGTTCAATATGTAGGCTAAGCCTGACTACCTAACTACTTAACCTAAGAAAGGTAACCCCAGTGTATAATTTTGACGATTCTTGATTGTGTTGTTTTGTAAGAACTTTCAAAATAATGGACGATGACAACAGCCGCACATTGGATCTGAAGGAATTCATTAAGGGTTTGAATGACTACGGCGTCTTAATGGAGAAAGCGGAGGCCATGAATCTCTTCCAGCAATTCGACCGAGACGGAAGCGGCTTGATCGACTTTGATGAATTTCTCCTCACTCTCAGGGTAAACGTCTGAGATGGGGGACTTTTCTTTTGTGCTTTTTATCATTATAACTGTCGATTATTGAACGAGTCTCCATTCTGAACCCGGTTTCAACGTGATAGGGTTCTCGGGTTGGAGAAGGTGCAAGAGTTCTCCTATTTGCCTGTTACTATTCCTGTTCTGCCGCGCTCTCTGTTTACAGCCTCCGATGTCTAACGCCAGGAAGGAGGTGATCATGCAGGCCTTCAGAAAGCTGGACAAGACTGGCGACGGGGTGATCACCGTGGAGGACCTGAAGGGGGTTTACAACCCCAAACATCACCCCAAATATCAGAACGGCGAGTGGACTGAAGATCAGGTGTTCCGCACATTCCTGGACAGCTTCGACTCTCCATATGACAAAGATGGAAAGGTAACCCACACATTTGCATCGTGGTTTGCTACGTTTCATTTCATGGTTAGCTTTGTTTGATCAGATATCCGATGAGTAAATGCCTTCGCTCCCCCTGGGAGCTATGCAAATAATTAGTCAAATGAATTCTCGTGTACTCATGACTTCCGTGGTGCACCTTCTCAGTCGCCGGCTTGTCATTTAACATATTGGTCAGATGGCTGAGCGGTTAGGGAATCGGGCTACCAATCAGAAGGTTGCCGGTTCGATTCCTGGCCGTGTAAAATGACATTGTGTCCCTGGGCAAGGCACTTCACCCTACTTGCCTCAAGGGGGGGGGGGGATGTCCCTGTACTTACTGTAAGTCGCTCTGGATAAGAGCTTCTACTAAATGTAATGTCTACTCTCTCTTTTCTGCTAACTTATCTTAGAGGTGTGAAAATACATTGTCATTTAACAGCTTCCTCACCTTGTGTTTATGTTGATAATGCTTTCTCAATACACTAGGTCACCCAGGAGGAGTTTATGAATTACTATGCAGGTGTGAGCGCTTCCATCGATACAGACGTCTACTTTATTGTGATGATGAAAAATGCCTGGAAACTTTAACTAAAGTCTCCCTGAGGCATCAGGGTAAACAAAGACCTTTCAATCCTAATATACAGCAAAAATATGCCTTCTTACTCTTCTTTCCCTCAATAAAATAGTATGGTAGTCTCTCTTTTTCCAAACCGTTCTTTCAATTCAAGTAGTCGTTTGTGGACGGTGTAGCTGCGCTTCTCCGCCAGCCAGTAGATGGCGCTGTTGTCCAGTGGCTCCAGGAAGCACCAGTATGATTCTTTCTCTCTTATATAATGTCACTGATTTGACCTCTCCAATGCCGTCACTAACATTTATAGCAACTGCTTAATAGAGTTTAGTGGGAGTTTGCCCTTTATGTCATGTTTCCTTGCTCTTGCTGACTTTGGGACTGGTACTGAGAAACACGGGTAAAAGATCAGAGTGGGTTTTTTATTTTCCTCTTACCTCTGCCATTCTTGAATGTTGCTGTTTGTGCTGCTATCTGCCTGTGGTTGTGTGGGGTGTCTGTCTGATGTTGGTACCTACAGTCAGTTCTCTCTCTTTGTCTCCTCCTCTCCCTGTGTAATTTCCTCCTCCTCTCCCCGTGTCATTTCCTCCTCCTCTCCCACGTGTCACTTCCTCCTCCTCTCCCACGTGTCACTTCCTCCTCCTCTTCTCATGTCACTTCCTTCTCTCCCCGTGTCACTTCCTCCTCCTTTCCCGTGTCACTTCCTCCTCCTCTGCAGGTCACCAAAGAGGAGTTCCTGAACTATTACTGCGGAGTCAGTGCCTCCATAGATAACGACGTGTACTTCATCCTCATGATGAGGAACGCATGGGGACTTTGAGGAGAGGAAGACTTTCCTGCACATCCTCCTTGTTTTCAGTTCAGCTTCTTTATGTTTCCTTGAAGAAATTATGTTGATGTTAACTTTTTTTTCATTTCTAAATTGTATGCAGATGATCATGAACGTTTTTATTTCCAATGAAACTGGATGTACTGAGTCTATTAATTGGGGGGCGGGGGGGCTGGTGTTTTCAAGAATAAGATGTTGTTCTTAAACACTGGTGGTCTATGATTTTCTTTATTGTTTTTTGCTTTGAAATGTGTTTATTTATAATGACACAGAAACATCCAGTGATACTGTAGCGCCAAATAACCTTTTGTTGCTTGAAATGAGCATTAAGCTATGCGTTTATTAGTTTGAAGATGCAATAATAAAATGCAAAACAACAAAGTAATCCTGTTACATTTTCAGACTAAAGCAACATCTTAAATATATCAAGATGCTGTATTAAAAGTACACTATGCAAAAAAGTCCACCATTAATCATCCATTAATCATAAAGATAGAAACACGTTGCCTAATGCTAAAGTCTTAAAGACATGTTGAACATAAGAAAATAAAAAAGTAATATGTATTTAAACATAGTACAAAACAGAATAGAAAAATACATCCGATATTAACACAGTAACACAACAATGCACGATATGCCAAAATAATCACAAAAAACCCCACTTAACATTACATGTGTCTAACATTAAGATTACATATTTGGATCAGGAATTGTGCTGCGCTGACCAAGTGAATAGTACATTCTAAACTGATATTGCAGTTGTCAGGGTGAAATTTGTGTAATGATGCTTAAAGCAGCAGTGATGATTAAGTGTGTCTCCACTCTGTTGTGTATTGACTTTCTGTGGCGTTGAGTGCAAAGTAATAGATAAGAGGGAGGCAGTGTGTGACGTTTTCAGGACACCCTTGTCTCTGTTCTCAGTAACCACCAACAGAAACCCCAGACAAGCAGAATAACGGAGACGGTAAGTGCATGAATGTGGCTCCGAAATACCACTATGTATGAGAGGAATGTGCTAAGAGATCCTTGGTGAGCACAGAAAAAGGTATCTTCTTGAGGTCCCACACAGGTCCCAATATCGCTGATTTGAGATTACGCGATGTGTTAAATTTCTACCTTTTTTTACTTGGCTTCCTGTAGTTTAACCTGATAGAAACTGGACATGGTGACGTAGGCCTCCTCCTTGCCTCGTCCACTCACCTCAACCGTGTCAGGAACCCCGTCTCCATTGCCAGCATCCGTGTCGGTCTGCGTTGTGTCCGGCCCACTGCCCTGATCTAGGAGCCCCATGGACGGGGCCTCGCTCTCCGTCTCGGAGCACTCGTTTGAGGCCGCGCTGCTCAACAGAGTGGCCTCTGACGCTCCAGTGCCTGAGCTGCCGTCTGTCGAGAGCTCAGGGAGACTTTGGATGTGGCCTTCGACCTTCTGCACCAGGCGGACAGAGAGGTCGCTGAACATCTCGGGGTTGAAGCTCACTGGGGGGTGCTGTGGGGTCAGAAGGGGGTCAAAGGTCAAACAACCCTTTATTAGATACTCCCCTGTATATGAGTTAGTCTATGCTAGTGCCCAGTATCGGACTTAGTCCTCTTTATGGGAATTATCCCTGTATATTAGTTCCCTGTGAATTACTCCCCTGTATATTAATTATTCCCTTATATAATAGTTAGTCCCCTGCATGTCTGTTAATCCCTAATAATAATGATTCCCTTGTATATCTGTTATGTCCTCTGTATATAACTTACTTTGCTTGGATGGTACAGGTGCACCAGAGTGTGCTTAGGGTGTGGGATGCTTGGCCAGATGAGGGACTTGATCCTGGGTAGAGGCACAAATAACACACAAACACACGTCCAGCACTTGCAGACTTTCACGACAGTAACAAGACCTGTGAGGGAGGAGAGCGTTTCCGACTCACCGTTTCCTCCAGAAAAAAACAGCAGTCATGGTTAAGAGCAGCAAGACTACCAAGGCCAGGGACAGACTGTACATCAGTACTGGCTGATCCCACCACAAGTCCTCTGGGTTGGGGTGAAGAGGGGTGGGGGGGGGGGGAGAGAGAAACGAGAGCATGTTAGAAAGCAGTAGTGATCACATCTTTACTCTGGGACCTCTAGTCTTCAGCCCTGTTAATGAAGTCTTCCTGTACGTTTTCTTTTTGTTGTGGCACCAAACCGATAGCACACCTGATTCTAACAGTTAGCTGGTTGATGTGTTGAATCAGTTAAAACTGGGGTTAGAGTGGCAAAACCCACAGGAGGCTACATCTCTCCAGGAACAGAGCTGGAGATCACATGCAGTCACACTGCTTCAGTCTGGACTCCCTTTGAAACAACAAAAAAATTCCAGCCCCCAGGAGTAGCGTCACACATATGTGATTCTGAACATTCCAACCGACTATTTTCCGATAGACAAAAACTATATGACAAACGCTATAGTATGGCTTCAAAATTTACAATTAGGAGGCTAACAAGTAACACTAGCAGGTAGTAGCATTGCTACGAGTATTATGCTAGGTTGCTAGGTAACGGAAGTTAACTAAAACTAGCTAGCTTCCGTTTTGGAAAAATAACTCACTCCTTAAAAGGTTAAACACACCTCTGTCTCTTTCTGGGGAGTTTCTCTCCCCCAAGCCCCCAAACTTCTCAGTGCATGTGTCACATCGTGTTTCGTCATGTGATGTCATGTGGGTCATGTGATGTGTCATGTGATGCAGGGTCGGGTCGTGCCTGGGTCCTACCTCTGTAGGTAGAGAAACTGACAAAGGGGCTCCATTCACTCCAGAAGCCTTTGAAGTAATCGCCCCTAGGTTTGGCCCGAACTTTGATGTGATACAGTGTGTTCTTCTCAAGGTACTCCCCTTCGATGGTATAGTCCTGATACGAGATGGTCAGGGTCTGAGCACAACACAAGAAGAAACTATTTTACTTCTGTTTTTGATGTTGTGTGTGTATTGTATGTGAATTGTGACACTGTGTGTTTATTGTGATTAAGCGTGAAATTGTACGGTTGTTGTGTGTGTATGGTGATATTGTGTATGTGTTGTGATATTGTGTGCTATTATTGTTTGTATAGTTGTTACTGCTGCACAACAAATTGCAATCTGGGGGGTCAGATGGCTGAGCGGTTAGGGAGTCGGGCTATTAATCAGAAGGTTGTTGGTTCGTGCAAAATGACGTTGTGTCCTTGGGCAAGGCACTTCACCCTACTTGCGTCGGGGAGAATGTCCCTGTACTTACAGTAAGTCGCTCTGGACAAGAGCGTCTGCTAAATGACTAAATGTAAATGTAAACAAATTGCCCATCTGGGAACAAAACAAAATTCTACTCTACATACCAGCCTGACTCAGATACACTAGAGATAATGTCTTCAATTGACACTTTTCTAATTCCTTGCCCAGCAGTAACAAGGCTGCTTCAGCACAGCTTGGGAGAGTCAAGTTCCCAACCAGAGTATATTGAGGTAAAAGTCCATGGTTCTTCACTGTTTAATTTACCCTGTTAAAAACTTATGTAACACCAGAACCTGTGTGTTAATAACGCATGTGTGATGGTGACATACCCGGGGAGGACTGTCGGCACTCCAGATTTCTAACTCAAACTGCAGTTTGTGACTGAGGTAATCGTTCTTGTACGGCGTTCCGATCTGTATCAGATGACTGTCTGAGCCTGGTACATACGTGGTTTTCACCACCCACGGTGTCCTGGGTTTCACTGCAACCAAAACACACACAAGCACGGATCGCATCACAAACATAAAGCTTTTGTGACACAAATGCACAGAGCGTGGAGTCATCGACTTGGAAGAAATCATAATACTGTAGGTCAAATCTTTTTATTATTATTATTTTTACCTATTTTTTTTAAGTCGATTTGTTGCATTGTTTCACGTCCTCCCTTTAATCGGTAGGTGAGGTTGTACAGGGTCAACATTTCCAAATTCGAAAATGTGACATCTTTCCCAGCTCTGTTTCCCTCTAAACAGGTCTTCTTTTGGCTTCTAGGTTCGCTGAAGTTGCTGCAAATAAAACACTCACTGTCAACATCAATTCTTGTCAGACCCCTTACATAGTTACAGAATACAATATCTTCATCCCTAAAGAATGATTGACCTGAAATAACAGGGTGGGATCTTGGGAAACTTATGGGGTCAGCCCAAGTGTAAACATTGTGGATGGGTGTAGCTCAGTGGTATAGTAAGAGGTCGAGGTATTGGTTCACCCCCCACCACCACCCCCTCGGATAAAAGCGTCTCTTGAATTAAACGAATACATTACATTACATTCATTCAGTCATTTAGCAGACGCTCTTATCCAGAGCGACTTACAGTAAGTACAGGGACATTCCCAAGGCAAGTAGGGTGAAGTGCCTTGCCCAAGGACACAACGTAATTTGGCACAGCTGGGAATCGAACCAGCAACCTTCTGATTACTAGCCCAATTCCCTAACCGCTCAGCCACCTGACTCCCATATACACTGACATTACCAGAGAGTCAAGACTTCCACCTCTTCCTCGTCACTCAGGAGGCAGGTGAGGTGGTTCAAGTGTATGCTGATGTCAGAGGAACAGGTAAGACTTGTTTCTGTGGGAGAGAGGAGATGAATGAGGAAAAGGTTGGATGAAATTAGAAAACACAAACACGTGATTCTGGACATCTTTTCTTAACTCAAACTTCATCCTCATTTAATTATGACACTTCCGACAAACAGAGTCCATGTCAGAGGCATCACAGATATACTGTGTACCTCGCACTAATATCTTCTGTGTAACTAGTGTCTTCTGTGGAACTAGGGCTAGTAGTCTTGTTACAGCCTGTAGAGTGAAGAGATTAGTTTTGCTCACCACCATCATCATCATCTGGATCCCCACTCTGGGCCAGAGTTGTGGTCGGGACCAGGAGTAGAGCTATCCACCAGATCTGGGCCATTTCCCCTCATCAACACACACACACAGAGGTTCTGTTGTTGGATGCTCCAGAGGGAGGTGGGGGGGCACATGCACACACACACACACACATGAGGCATTCAATACTGGGCTGCCTCAGCTGTGAACTCTCAGTGTCTATCAGAGAGAGAGGGTGGAGAGAGGAAGAGGGAGTGTCAGAGAGAGTGAGAGAGAGAGAGAGAGAGAGAGGAAGAGGGAGTGTCAGAGAGAGAGAGAGAGAGAGAGAGAGAGAGAGAGAGAGAGAGGAAGAGGGAGTGTCAGAGTGAGAGAGAGAGGAAGAGGGAGTGTCAGAGTGAGAGAGAGAGAGAGAGAGAGAGAGAGGAAGAGGGAGTGTTAGAGAGAGGAGAGGAAATGTAATGAAATGAAATGAGAGGAGGAGGGGCAGGGTTAGAAACTTTGTTGTTGTTGTATAGCTGACTTGCTATTCATCACTAAGAGAAGTATTATTAAGACCAAACTTTTAAATGACTTCTGAATTGAGTACACATGGTCAGTTTCTATCTTTCAGTAAATTACCTTCTTGAAAGGAACAGAGATTCTTACCCTAACACAATGGTTGTTTACCCTTACCATGCTGACCTTTGATGAACATGTGAGATATTCTTCAAGGACCAGCCTGCCCAGAGATCCCTCCAGTCCCTCAAGGGCCGTCTTCCATGATTCCCCTGCGGTCACGGCCTTCTAGTCTGTGATGGCATTGCATTTGTATGTTATCTCCCTCCTGTGTCTAATCATACAGCCAGCTAACATACCACAGGCGGGTTTGCAGTGAGGGAGAGATGTGTGAAAATGAGGGCTTCGGTTTGTATCTTGTGGTGAAGTTGGGAGCAATTGTCAACATTGTACATGTCCTGTACCCAATAGGTTGAGGGTCCTTGGTTTGTTAGGCTTGGTTGGAAGGCTTGATTAGGTGGGTTGGAATACAGAAAGGGGCTCAAAGACAAGGGTCATGGGTTTGGGTGATACTCTAAGGTTCGTAAGCCAAGATGGCTTTTAACTGGGCCTCTCAACCGCCGTGGATACACTCAACTCAGCATCGAGTCCTTCTACAACATGGGACAGACGTGCGTCTTATCGCTGACAACTAACAAGCCTGAGAAAAACAAACCAGTTACCTACAAACCACTTCCTGTCTATTCAAGTGAACTGGTTTGTACTCAATGAGGCCGGATTGGGTCTAACCGAGCTTTAACCCTATCCACGCTTGAACTACACACACGCGTGTGAAACGTGCAGTTGAGCCATATGCTGTGATCGTTCATATCTGTTAACACTTGATGTCAAGTTTTATTTTTGAATTCCAACTCGTAGTTTACTCTCGATTCTCTGAATCATCAGCTATTGTTTTAACGTTCCATTTGAGTTGTGCCACTTTCAGAGTCATCTCTAGTTGCTTTACCCCCAACATCTTTAGGGTTAGAGTTTCATTCTGAAAAGACACCAGTTCTAAGAGGGAAGAATATCTATGAGAAGGTCTGCCTCTTAAAGTTACATTCTTTCTTCAACATCTTTACTAACCAGTGATTCAAAACAATCAAACTGGTGAGCAAGAAGTTTAAAACAGCCCATATTCTGTCACTGAATCAGAGAAATTGTAAATAGGTAGAGTAAATAATATTGACCTATATTTATGACTTTATGGGCAGCTGTGGTTAACTGTCATAGTAGTAAATGTGGTTGTGTGTCAGCTGGTAAAAGATTGTCAATGATCTGATTCCTCATTACTGAAGAAAGTCTTGACACAGCTGGTCAGACAGGTGCTTGTTAGAGGCTGATATTGACTTACATTTTGAAATATACAGCTCTGGAAAAAAGAGACCACTGCACCTTTTTTTTTAAAATTGAGAATTTTACCCTTCTGTTTCTCACTCAAAATTGTGCTTCTGAACTTTCTTTTTTTTTAATGAAAGAAAAAGGTGCAGTGGTTTTTCAATTTCTTCCCGATCTGGATTTAAATATACTTATATTTATCTTTTCATCAAAATCCAAAAGGCTTATACAGAGCAGACTAGTGAGTAAATTGATCAAATATAGTTGAAGAATTCAGTTACTGACCATCTGAGATCAAAACAAATATATATACATACTGAAACACACAGTGTAGGATAGTTCCTGTGACCATATCAAGGGTAAAACAAAATCCATATTGTTTAAAATGTTTGAAGACTTGGAGAGTGAGAGAGATATCATCTGAACAAGAGTTGTGGGGGATGGGGGTGGAGGGTGGGGGGTGCAACAAGCGTGAGAATGTGTATCGGGGAGTACATGTGGGTGGAGTTGGGCTGGAAGTTGGGAGCGCGCTACTTCGGGTGACGTGGGTGGCAGCTGTGGTTTAACTTGTGGGTTTCTAGCAAAGAGGGAAAGATGTGAGAAAAACAACCAAGGTAAATAAAGGGAGGGGGGGGGGCAATTTCCACAACTCTTCTCAAAGCTGATGTAGGCCTCCGTAGACGAAGAACACAGCCGTCTTTGACCCACGGCTCAAGAACTGTGCGCTGGGGAAGAGGGATGAGAGCCAGGGGTTAAAGGTCACCCCTCAGCACACCGCTGTAGTGTGTGAAGCCAGGATAGCATGAAGCACAGCGCCCCCCCCCCCCCCCCACCCCCCCGCCAGCACCACCACCAAACCGCATGCCAGAGTCCCCCCGCACCTCCTCTCTCCCTCCCTTCTTTCTTTGCAAAACATCATCTGGCTGTGGTTTCGCAACATGCATCTCTCTCTCCTGCAATGCTTGGCGTTCGTTGTCTCGTCTTGTTGCCGACGGTCTGGATCCTCAACTGTGGCTGCGCTTCGGTGCCTGGATTGGGGCTGAGGATGCGGGGGTGGGTGGCGGAGGGGAAGTGTGGATGGATTTTGAGGCCGTCCGTTTCTGAACGTGTCTTTAGGGAGTCAGGTGGCTGAGCGGTTAGGGAATTGGGCTAGTAATCCGAAGGTTGCTTGTCCGTGCCAAAATGACGTTGTGTCCTTGGGCAAGGCACTTCACCCTACTACTCATGAGAAATAATCCTACACAAGGTCTCATCCTTTACCAGGGCTCATTCTCAGTGAAGCCACACCAAAATAAAGATGTCTTTGAACCTCTCCTCTCCAACAGCCACATGAATCTCTCCACTTTACGCTTGCTTCCTGTGCTTGTCGATTGTTTTACTACCTCAGGTTGCACTCCAGACAATCAAAATACCAGCGCTAACATGAGGCAACACTTGCACGGAAGATAGAGCTGGTGATATGTAAAAAAAAAATGTTTATTGCACAATGGTGCAAACAGGCAGAGTTATTGACACTCTGTGTGTTCTGACATGACTGGTGTTGTCACCACATCCTTTTCCCTTCAGTGTCAGGTGGATATTAGGATGTAGCAAATATGAGAGAGACACACACACACAGAGAGACACACAGAGAGGAAGAGAGAGACAGAGACAGAATCTAAGAGGGTGAGTCAGAAAGACAGCGATGCTTGTCAAACTTGACAAGGGCCTTTTAACCCTTGTGTTATCTTCGGGTCATTCTGACCCATCAGTCATTGTGACCCACCGTCGTATTGCGACAAATTTACCTCATACAAAAACAAAGTGAAGCATTTTCTTTTAATTGTCGGGCTGTCTCAGACCCCCCACATTGGAATGGTTAAAAGAAAATTATTTTTATTTGTTTTTGTATTGGGTAAAATTGGGTAAACACAACAATGGTTCGTTATGAACCTTTGGGTCATGTGACCCGAAGGCAGCACGAGGGTTAAACACATTTTAATCGCACAGTGAAATTTACCTACGCAAGTCACCAACCACAGTATGAGCAACTGGTAGCCCCCGGTGATCATTCTCCCCAACAGCACGGCCGTGGAAAGAGTGTGGGGATTTTAGACTTGTCTAATCGAACAGAAACAACATCGCTAAGTTGCCTAATCGCTCCGCTGTTTCTGAGAAGAGCTTCCACCTGAAAGAGCAGGGTAACCACGGACACGGACTGCCTCTGACGCATCTGCTCAGCCACACACACACACACACACACACAACATACAACATACAGCCAAAAGTACACTACCTATAGTATGGGAAAGAACCCTGGGCTCTGTTCACATAATCTGTGTGTGTGTGTGTGTGTCTGTGTGTCTGTGTGTGTGTCTGTGTGTCTGTGTGTGTGTGTGTGTGTGTGTCTGTGTGTGTGTGTGTCTGTGTGTGTGTGTCTGTGTGTGTGTGTCTGTGTCTGTGTGTGTGACTGTGTGTGTGTGTGTGTCTGTGTGTGTCTGTGTGTGTCTGTGTGTGTCTGTGTGTGTCTGTGTGTGTCTGTGTGTCTGTGTGTGTGTGTCTGTGTGTGTGTGGTGGGGGGGGGGGGCGGGAGTCTGTTTGTGTGACTATTCCTCCATGACTGACTGACATAGTGTGTTTAATAAAACCCACCAAAGGCCATTGACAGAGAACCCTTAGTTCCCTTTCTGTGGCATTGAGGCAATGCCACATCACACCAGCCTGGTCACTGTGGTCTGTCTTCAGACTGTCACAACCTCACCCGGGTGACAGGGATGGAAACGCTGGCCTGCCGCACACACACACAAAACAAACAACCCCAAATGTGTGTATCAATCACACTTGAATGATACACTGAAGTGTAATTTTATACATAGCCCGACTTAAAATTTGTATCAAATAATTTCTATTTTTTCTCCCCAACATTAAACTTTTGATAAACGTTATTAAAGACAGATATGCAAGGTAATTTTTTTTTCAAAAGAACACCATCTTCTTTTCCACCCTGTGGCAAATAGTGGTATGTTAATATATGAATTCCAAAGTTGGTATCAGAGACAGTATAACCAGCCTGGTCTTACAAAACATGTTATTGGTTTTGACCATCTTTTGTCTTTTAATATATCATGTAAAATATATTCCTTTAAATGTATGAACACATTATTATCTCTACTACATGTGTCATTCAGCAATATGTCAAGCATTTACTGTGCATGTCACCAAACTGATATTACAGAACATAATCATAATCATGTAACTGTATACATAAAACAACACAGGTTTTGTATTTAGTTTGTCAAGATTTGAGAAGAGGAAAACTTCTTTACATTGAATTCAAATTGAAAACATTGGTATACTGTAGAACACGATTATCCAAACTTTGAAGTCAAGGTGGAAAGCAAAGTCCCCAACTAGAGTCAACATCTCAGTTTTGATGAACAGAAACCTTTAAATGCACAGGCTCAGGCCAGGTCCTGAACAACAGTTGGTGCACTGACTGAAACAGACAAGATTGAGCCTTCAAAATAAAATGTTAACAACGTATCACACGGATGAGGTCACGGGTGAGGTGTCACATTCGGCCGCACCCCTTTACAGAAGCGTAACTCTGAGTGTGTGATTGGTACACATTGTTTGTACTAGTACCCCTGCAGAATTTAAGGAGCATTCTGCAGGAGACTGCAATAACAACTTCCAGTCGCAGAATCCACAACAGTTCTTTAAAACAGACAGCAGAGGGCAGTCAAAGGCACACGTACAGGAAAACCTCCCAAACCTGTCTGTTACGCAAGCGTATGGTCCTGTACACATCCCAGGACACGGTAAGGAGTCGCGCTCAAATTGTGTTTCTGCACGTGTTGTGACAATACAACCTCAACTGTGGTTTGAAAAGACAACAGCAAATAAAAAAACTAATCATATTTCTTAACTAAATATAACCAAACACAGTTCCAACTAAATACATAACCCTTGTATTGGCATTTTAGGTGGAAGGGCAATTTCCAGACTGGCTTGCGACTGTAAAATAATGATGTTGATTCATTCTTAACAATAAAAGATGAGACAATTCTCTGGTTTTACAAGAAGCCTCCACGACAGTTTAGTAACAAAGAGACGACGAGATATTTAATCTAGTTATTATACTTATTATATTTATTCCAGATTTGTATATTGTGGCAGTCTTGCTCACTGGTATTATCAAGAATGACAGTTCCACCTTTCATCCACATCGATGTTACATCAGGTCTTTGCACTTCACCAGGGCACCAGTGCCGGGAATTGAACCCAAGAGACACAGCACAGGCACTCAGGAGTCTGTCAAACGCATCTCAATCTCAATTGTATCACAGACGATTCAAGCTGCCAGGCTTTAAAGTCATCAGCCCCTCTCGCTCATCCCCAGGCATCATCGGCTGTCTGGTTAGTTTTTCCTTTCTCTTTCGTGTCACTTTCAATTTTTCCCTTGTCACACCTACCGTCAAATGATCTCTCGCTTTCACTTCCTGTGTCCTGCAGGACTCACCTGAAAGGACCTTTACCGTGTTAAACCCCCCTCTTTCACCCTTCATCAGGTTCTCTCTCTCTCTCTCTACTCTGCATCACTTCCTCTCCACACACACACACACACACTTCCCCCTGTCCATCACAGAACGGCAGATTAGCACTGTCTGTCCTCAGTATTCAGAGATGCTACGGTGAGTCAGACACGGGGAGGAGAAAGAAGAAGAAAAGGGTCTGGCTGTCTCGGGAGCGCCGTGGAGAGACGCCGTGTGCTCCTCAACGCCAGAGCGTTCCAGAGCGTTCCAGAGCGTTCCAGAGCGTTCCAGAGCGTTCCAGAGCGTTCCAGAGCGTTCCAGAGCGTTCCAGAGCGTTCCAGAGCGTTCCAGCTCCTCGGGAGACCGAGGAGGAGATCTAACAACACCGGGGAGAGGGGACAGCTGTGGGGGCACACACAGGGGCGTGCACGGCGGGCGTGCACGGGGGGCACACAGGGGCGTGCACGGGGGGGCACACACAGGGGCGTGCACGGGGGGGCACACACAGGGGCGTGCACGGCGGGCGTGCACGGGGGGCACACAGGGGCGTGCAGTGTCTCACTGACGGAGACACTGCATTGCAGCGCTGCCTCCCTCTGTGGCGTCCGGTGATCTGAGGTCAGGGAGGCACGGAGAACATGATCTTGTGGAGGAGCAAAACCAGACTGAACACAACGGCTGAGGACGTAGAAGACACCCTAAAATGCTTTTGGCAAACTGGGGATGGATACGAGCATCCATTTACAAAGATCCTTTTTGGAGTTTTATGAAGTGGTTAAAAAAAAACGATAAACAAAAAGGCTTAGAGTCTAAATGTTGGCACTCTCTGTACATCAAATGAACGTGCCTGTGTACTTCACACAGACGGTGATATATGACAAGGCTCCCCAAGAGGAAGACCCAGGAGCAGTGTCCCGTCATGGGCCAGGCGCAAGGGTTTACCCATCTAAGGAAACTGTGCTCAATTCACACCAAATAGGACCTGAATGCCTTTCACTGTAGGGCGAAGAGAAAGCTCTCAACCGTCCAGTAAGTCCTTGAGTTCTGGCGCTTTCTGCAGTTTTAGGTGAACAGCAGGGCAGCGCTGAGGGCTCTCCTCCTCTCTGTTAACAACCAGGCCTCAGACGGGCCCAACCGAAGCCTCAGACTCGATTCAGGAAGTCCAGGTTGAGGGAGGCAGGCATGTGCAGGGTCTCCAGGCTGAGGGCGGAGGGGGTGTAGGGGAACAGGACTGGGAAGGTGTGCTTGGTGTCCACCAGGAGCTGAGGGTGGTCGTTCCTCTCCTGCAGGCGGTTCTGAGGGCAGAAACACACGACAGGTAAGCTGGTGGGGTCGGCGCTTTGAGGCGGAGCCAAAAGGCTCCGGAGAGGGTTCCGAGTGACGTCTTGCTGATGGACGAGGAGACGCTACCTGAATGTTGCGGATGAAGGCCACGGTGACCCTCTCCTCAAACTCGTTGAGCGGCGTGTAGAGGTTGAGGATTTTCACGATCTGTTCGGAGCAAAGGGAACACACGTCAGCGCATCTTCACGAGGTCGTTAGAACTTCACTACTTCTACAACTGGGAACACGTGGAACCTAACTTGCTGGTCTGTTAAGATGTTTCTCCACTCTGTGCAACCTAACATGCTGTTATATAGAGATTTTTCTCCATTCTGTGCAACCTAACATGCTGTTATATAGAGATGTTTCTCCATTCTGTGCAACCTAACATGCAGTTATATAGAGATGTTTCTCCATTCTGTGCAACCTAACATGCAGTTATATAGAGATGTTTCTCCATTCTGTGCAACCTAACATGCTGTTATATAGAGATGTTTCTCCATTCTGTGCAACCTAACATGCAGTTATATAGATATGTTTCTCCACTCTGTGCAACCTAACTTGCTGTTATATAGAGATGTTTCTCCATTCTGTGCAACCTAACATGCTGTTATATAGAGATTTTTCTCCACTCTGTGCAGCCTAACGTGCTGGTGAGCTGTTTCCCTGTACCTGCTGCATGCTCAGAGAGGTGCACAGGGAGCAGATGGCCTCAGCGTCCTGAGACGTCTTCTTCTTCACCTGCAGCAGCTGGGCGGCCTGGATGATGGGCTCCATGGTAACCACGGCCCCACACTGCTGCAGGTTCTTCCCCCGAAGCCACTCCTCCATCTGACTGATGTTGTACCTGGCCAATCACAGTCACGCATGCTCTAACAACGGCGACCAATTACGTAATGTCTCGTGTGTGTGTGGGTACTGTGCCCCGAGCTCCATTGGATTAATAAAGTTAATTGAAATGTTAAAAAAAAGTGTTCCTGTGTAGGTTGTCAGTATCTAAGCTCAACAGAACCTGCTCAGTGTGAATACCTAATCACCACTGAAAGTGTGTGTCTAATAAAGTTAATTGAACAAAACAAGTGTTCCTATGTCTGTATCTGGTAAAGTCCATTGAATGGAATAATTGTTCCCGGGTTAGTATCTCATAAAGTTAACAGAATGGAATAAATGTTCCTGTGTCTGTTACTAATAAAGTTACTTGTGTTCAGTTAATAAACTGAACACAAGTGCTCCCGTGTCAGTATTGATACATTTAACAGAACAGAGCGGATGTTCCCCTGTCCGTATCTAATCAAGCTGAACTGAAGAGGATAAATGTGTGTGTGTGAGCACCTGAGATGCATGTTTGTGTATGTGTGTGTGTGTGTGTGTGTGTATGTGTGTGTGAGCACCTGAGCTGTATGTGTGTGTGTGTGTGTGTGTGTGAGCACCTGAGCTGTGTGTGTGTGTACGTGTGTGTGTGTGTGTGTGTGTGTGTGTGTGTGTGTGTGAGCACCTGAGCTGCATGTGTGTGTGTGTGTATGAGCACCTGAGCTGCATGTGTGTATGAACACCTGAGCTGCATGTGTGTGTGTGTATGAACACCTGAGCTGCATGTGTGTATGAACACCTGAGCTGCATGTGTGTGTGTGTGTGTGTGTGTGTGTATGTGTGTGTGTGTATGTATGTGTGTGTGTGTATGTATGAGCACCTGAGCTGCATGTGTGTGTGTGTGTGTGTGTGTGTGTGTGTGTGTGTGAACACCTGAGCTGCATGTGTGTGTGTGTGTGTGAGCATCTGAGCTGCATGTGTGTGTGTGTGTGAGCACCTGAGCTGCATGTGTGTGTGTGTGTGTGTGAGCATCTGAGCTGCATGTGTGTGTGTGTGTGAGCACCTGAGCTGCATGCCGGTACTCCAGGAACACACGTCCTTCCTCAGCAGCAGGTTGTTGAGGGTGACGGCGTTGACGGAGTAGAACAGCTGGCGTAGCACCTGTCCTGCGATCTCAGGGTCCAGGCCGTGCTCGCCCATGGTGCCGTAGAACTGGCCCAGCTGCCGGATCAGGGCCTCCAGAGTGTAGCTGCCCGGGCCATCGGCGTCACAGTCCATGCTGGACGAGCGGTTCCGGTAGCCCATGGGCTTCACCCCCGCCAGGCTCGGGATGCTCTCGCTTTCCAACATGGCCGACACTGCGGGGCAGGGGTGTGTGTGTGGGGGGGGGGGTTGTAGGTAGAAGGGTCATATTATTAGGATGTGCACAATGTATTCCTTTTCATAATATATATATGTTTTGAGTTCTTTCATAGTGTGGAGGTAGAATTGCTTTCTGACAGAAGGGGACAACAGCGCAGGCATTCAGCACATCTCTACAGCTGCACGCCTGCGTAAGAGCATCTTACCATCTACCTTGACCTGGTACTAAACCAAACATGACACATTCCGGCCCATTCTCAAGATGCAGACTTTGTTCCGCAGGATGCCGAAAACATCAGCATATGGCAGCCGCCAGACCCTCACCTATCATGGGCTGCATGACTCCGTCACCTTACCTATCATGGGCTACATGATTCCGCCCCCTCACCTATCATGGGCTGCATGACTTTCTCCGCCCCCTCACCTATCATGGGCTGCATGACTCCGCCCCCTCACCTATCATGGGCTGCATGACTCCGCCCCCTCACCTATCATGGGCTGCATGACTCCGCCCCCTCACCCATCATGGGCTGCATGACTCCGCCCCCTCACCTATCATGGGCTGCATGACTTTCTCCGCCACTTTGATGAGCTGCTGGTAGATCTGGATGGAGAGATCGCTCAACACCTGCCGGTACTCTGCCAGGTCGAAGTTCTTCAGGCAGTGCTCGTTCTGCTTGCCCGTGTTCTGGGTCATGAACGCCTGGGGAACACACCGGGAAGAAGGGAGAGGTTTTTAATCACGGTAGGAATGCTGTACAAGGGGTGAACGGGCGTGGCCCTTATCTGTCGTTTATCGCTCGTTTTGGATCGAAAGATATCCAGGGGTTGAGGTCAGATCATTTGATTATAAGTACAGCAGGTTCAGTCTTTGCGGTTGAATACTGTAATAACAAAGTATCCATATAGGAGACTATTTTATCAAATACGACATGAAGATCTGAACCTGGGACCTCTTGATCTTCAGTCAAATTTCTCTAACGACTGAGCCTTATACCCATCCCCTAGAGCAGTGGTTCCGAACCCTGGTCCTCAGGTACCCCCTGTCCTGCCTGTACTCCCCGGGGTGTTTCCCTGCTCTAACACACCTGATTCAAATGAATGGTCATAAGCAGGCTTCTGCAGAGCTGGATAACGACCCATTCATTTGAATCAGGTGTGTTGCAGCAGGGCCCTACAGTGTTAAAGGGGCTGGGTTCTGTGTGTGGTTGTGTGAGGGAGCGAGGTCTCACCTCGTCCCCACTGTACTGCTTCAGACAGTGGAGCAGACGGCTGGTGTTGGCCAGCCAGAACGAGGTCATCTCAAAATCTTCGTTGTTTTTCTGCGGAGGAAAGGAAGAGTTGTAAACAGCAGTGCACGTCTGGTGTGTGGGTCCAGGACAGGTGTGTGGGTCTCTAGGACAGGTGTGTGGGTCTCTAGGACAGGTGTGTGGGTCCAGGACAGGTGTGTGGGTCTCTAGGACAGGTGTGTGGGTCTCTAGGACAGGTGTGTGAGTCTCCAGGACAGGTGTGTGGGTCTCTAGGACAGGTGTGTGGGTCTAGGACAGGTGTGTGGGTCTCTAGGACAGGTGTGTGGGTCCAGGACAGGTGTGTGGGTCTCTAGGACAGGTGTGTGGGTCTCTAGGACAGGTGTGTGGGTCCAGGACAGGTGTGTGGGTCTCTAGGACAGGTGTGTGGGTCTAGGACAGGTGTGTGGGTCTCTAGGACAGGTGTGTGAGTCTCTAGGACAGGTGTGTGGGTCTCTAGGACAGGTGTGTGGGTCTCTAGGACAGGTGTGTGGGTCTCTAGGACAGGTGTGTGGGTCCAGGACAGGTGTGTGAGTCTCTAGGACAGGTGTGTGGGTCTCTAGGACAGGTGTGTGGGTCTCTAGGACAGGTGTGTGGGTCTCTAGGACAGGTGTGTGGGTCTCTATTACAGGTGTGGGGGTCTCTAGGACAGGTGTGTGGGTCTCTAGGACAGGTGTGTGGGTCTCTGGGACAGGTGTGGGGGTCTAGGACAGGTGTGTGGGTCCAGGACAGGTGTGGGGGTCTAGGACAGGTGTGTGGGTCCAGGACAGGTGTGTGGGTCTCTAGGACAGGTGTGTGGGTCCAGGACAGGTGTGTGGGTCCAGGACAGGTGTGTGGGTCTCTAGGACAGGTGTGTGGGTCTAGGACAGGTGTGTGGGTCTCTAGGACAGGTGTGTGGGTCTAGGACAGGTGTGTGGGTCTCTAGGACAGGTGTGTGGGTCTCTAGGACAGGTGTGTGGCTCTAGGACAGGTGTGTGGCTCTAGGACAAGTGTGTGGCTCTAGGACAGGTGTGTGGGTCTCTAGGACAGGTGTGTGGGTCTCTGGGACAGGTGTGTGGGTCTAGGACAGGTGTGTGGGTCCAGGACAGGTGTGGGGGTCCAGGACAGGTGTGTGGGTCCAGGACAGGTGTGTGGGTCTCTAGGACAGGTGTGTGGGTCCAGGACAGGTGTGTGGGTCTCTAGGACAGGTGTGTGGGTCCAGGACAGGTGTGTGGGTCTCTAGGACAGGTGTGTGGGTCAAGGACAGGTGTGTGGGTCCAGGACAGGTGTGTGGGTCTCTAGGACAGGTGTGTGGGTCTAGGACAGGTGTGTGGGTCTCTAGGACAGGTTTGTGGGTCTCTAGGACAGGTGTGTGGGTCCAGGACAGGTGTGTGGGTCCAGGACAGGTGTGTGGGTCTCTAGGACAGGTGTGTGGGTCTAGGACAGGTGTGTGGGTCTCTAGGACAGGTGTGTGGGTCTAGGACAGGTGTGTGGGTCTCTAGGACAGGTGTGTGGGTCTCTAGGACAGGTGTGTGGGTCTCTAGGACAGGTGTGTGGCTCTAGGACAGGTGTGTGGGTCTCTAGGACAGGTGTGTGGGTCTCTAGGACAGGTGTGTGGGTCTCTAGGACAGGTGTGTGAGTCTCCAGGACAGGTGTGTGGGTCTAGGACAGGTGTGTGAGTCTCTAGGACAGGTGTGTGGGTCTCTAGGACAGGTGTGTGAGTCTCTAGGACAGGTGTGTGGGTCTCTAGGACAGGTGTGTGAGTCTCTAGGACAGGTGTGTGTGGCTCTAGGACAAGTGTGTGGCTCTAGGACAGGTGTGTGTGGCTCTAGGACAAGTGTGTGGCTCTAGGACAGGTGTGTGGGTCTCTAGGACAGGTGTGTGGGTCTCTAGGACAGGTGTGTGGGTCTCTAGGACAGGTGTGTGAGTCTCTAGGACAGGTGTGTGGGTCTAGGACAGGTGTGTGGGTCTCTAGGACAGGTGTGTGGGTCTCTAGTACAGGTGTGGGGGTCTCTAGGACAGGTGTGTGGGTCTCTAGGACAGGTGTGTGAGTCTCTAGGACAGGTGTGTGGGTCTCTAGGACAGGTGTGTGGGTCTCTAGGACAGGTGTGTGAGTCTCTAGGACAGGTGTGTGGGTCTCTAGGACAGGTGTGTGAGTCTCTAGGACAGGTGTGTGGGTCTAGGACAGGTGTGTGGGTCTAGGACAGGTGTGTGGGTCTAGGACAGGTGTGTGGGTCTCTAGGACAGGTGCTGAGAGAAGGGGAGCTTGCTGTTTACCTTGAGGACTTTCTTGATGGCGTTGATAGAGCTGGTGAGCAGAGAGTGGACCTTCTGGTCGTCGTTGATGTAGTCTGCGTGGCGGATGCACATGAACAGGATGTAGGCGGGCAGGCATGGGACGGTGGCCGAGACTGTGTGTGGCCTCATGTCTGAAACGACACACACTGCATTAGGTCACCGTGACACGAGAAACACACTGAATCCATTTGACTTTAAAAACCACATCGAACAACCAACATTCCTAAACAACGAAAAGCTCAAAAACACGTTAAACCATTCCGTCGTTTCCTCCTTTTTCAAATAAAAACATGAATTCAACATAAATATAAAAACACCACTGGATTTTTGAACCCCCGAAAAGGGCCTTTCCCCTCAGAGAGACGAGGCAGCGGAGGCAGCGGAGGCAGCGGGGGCAGCGGGGGCAGCGGGGGCAGCGGAGGCAGCTGAGGCAGCGGAGGCAGCGTCGCCTGCTAGCGTGCGACCGGGCCGTACCTGTGATGAGGGTTTTGACCAGCAAAGCTTCATCCTCCTTGTAGTACTCCAGCATGCCCTCGAAGTCCTTCTCCCTGCGCTGGACGGTCACCTGTCGGGTCAGCTCCGGCCTGGCCTTGCTGGGCTGGGCGGCCTGGGACACTGGGGGGAAACACAGGACGTTTACATTTTTTGCTTTCTTTACCAGGCAAGTCTATTGTCTGCACTGCTGGGGGAAGACTGGAAATCAAGCGTTTTATTGCAATTCGGTTGTGTTCATTTGGCGGTAAACTTGAATTAAGATTTTTTTTTTTTTAAGTAACGGCCTTGCAAGAGACACAAAGCCTGCTGTCCAGTTGGGACAGAGATCAGGAATGTGTCGACTCCTGTGAGCCATCCTGACTGCGCCAGCTCCTTGTTCCCACGGCCGCAAACGCAGCTCAGCGATCATGGGGGCACGGTGGGGGCACGGTGGGGGCACGGTGGGGGCACGGTGGGGGCACGGTGAGGGCACCGTGAGGGCACGGTGGGGGCACGGTGGGGGCACGGTGGGGGCACGGTGGGGGCACTGTGAGGGCACTGTGAGGGCACGGTGGGGGCACGGTGGGGGCACGGTGGGGGCACTGTGAGGGCACGGTGGGGGCACGGTGGGGGCACGGTGGGGGCACTGTGAGGGCACGGTGGGGGCACTGTGAGGGCACTGTGAGGGCACGGTGGGGGCACGGTGGGGGCACGGTGGGGGCACTGTGAGGGCACGGTGGGGGCACGGTGGGGGCACGGTGGGGGCACGGTGGGGGCACGGTGGGGGC
This sequence comes from Osmerus eperlanus, assembly GCF_963692335.1. Lineage (NCBI taxonomy): Eukaryota > Metazoa > Chordata > Actinopteri > Osmeriformes > Osmeridae > Osmerus > Osmerus eperlanus. The sequence continues at coordinate 16,103,014 of NC_085031.1, read as the reverse complement.
ACTGTGAGGGCACGGTGGGGGCACCC